>NW_026696349.1:0-53019 GCF_030435755.1 Ochotona princeps | reverse complement strand
AACCACTCGGCTGATCCTTCTGCAATATGCCCTTCACCAACATGCAGTGTTTCCTTGATTGAATTAGCTCTCACACCAATATTTGCGTCTAGAGCCTTTGCATTGAGGGCTATCTGAAAACGGCTGTGGCACTGAAGTTGCCTGTGAATGTGGAGTTGGTGGCATGTGAAACCCGCATGTGGAGCATTCGTTTGTGTGGGATGCTCTACCAGCTTCATTCCTAGATAATGCACTCAAAGGGCACTAAGCATAGAGTGTGAAAAGTGAGTTTCCTTGAGAGCTGCTTGGAAGCCTGATGGTGTGTGAAGTTAGTGAGCCAAATGGAGTTGTTCTCCCACAAGAACCACTCGCTGATCCTTCTGCAATATGCCCTTCACCAACATGCAGTGTTTCCTTGATTGAATTAGCTCTCACACCAATATTTGCGTCTAGAGCCCTTGCATTGAGGGCTATCTGAAAACGGCTGTGGCGCTGAAGTTGCCTGTGAATGTGGAGTTGGTGGCATGTGAAACCCGCATGTGGAGCATTCGTTTGTGTGGGATGCTCTACCAGGTTCTTTGATAGATAATGCACTCAAAGGGCACTAAGCATAGAGTGTGAAAACTGAGTTTCCTTGAGAGCTGCTTGGAAGCCTGATGGTGTGTGAAGTTAGTGAGCCAAATGGAGTTGTTCTCCCACAAGAACCACTCGGCTGATCCTTCTTCAATATGCCCTTCGCCAACATGCCGTGTTTCCTTGATTGAATTAGCTCTCACACCAATATTTGCGTCTAGAGCCTTTGCATTGAGGGCTATCTGAAAACGGCTGTGGCGCTGAAGTTGCCTGTGCAAGTGGAGTTGGTGGCATGTGAAACCCGCATGTGGAGCATTCGTTTGTGTGGGATGCTCTCCCAGGTTCATTCCTAGATAATGCACTCAAAGGGCACTAAGCATAGAGTGTGAAAACTGAGTTTCCTTGAGAGCTGCTTGGAAGCCTGATGGTGTGTGAAGTTAGTGAGCCAAATGGAGTTGTTCTCCCACAAGAACCACTCAGCTGATCGTTC
The DNA here is from genome assembly GCF_030435755.1 of Ochotona princeps. Classification (NCBI taxonomy): domain Eukaryota; kingdom Metazoa; phylum Chordata; class Mammalia; order Lagomorpha; family Ochotonidae; genus Ochotona; species Ochotona princeps. The sequence continues at coordinate 51,977 of NW_026696349.1, read as the reverse complement.
TTCAATATGCCCTTCACCAACATGCAGTGTTTCCTTGATTGAATTAGCTCTCACACCAATATTTGTGTCTAGAGCCTTTGCATTGAGGGCTATCTGAAAACGGCTGTGGCGCTGAAGTTGCCTGTGAATGTGGAGTTGGTGGCATGTGAAACCCGCATGTGGAGCATTCGTTTGTGTGGGATGCTCTACCAGCTTCATTCCTAGATAATGCACTCAAAGGGCACTAAGCATAGAGTGTGAAAACTGAGTTTCCTTGAGAGCTGCTTGGAAGCCTGATGGTGTGTGAAGTTAGTGAGCCAAATGGAGTTGTTCTCCCACAAGAACCACTCGGCTGATCCTTCTGCAATATGCCCTTCACCAACATGCAGTGTTTCCTTGATTGAATTAGCTCTCACACCAATATTTGCGTCTAGAGCCTTTGCATTGAGGGCTATCTGAAAACGGCTGTGGCGCTGAAGTTGCCTGTGAATGTGGAGTTGGTGGCATGTGAAACCCGCATGTGGAGCATTCGTTTGTGTGGGATGCTCTACCAGGTTCATTCCTAGATAATGCACTCAAAGGGCACTAAGCATAGAGTGTGAAAAGTGCGTTTCCTTGAGAGCTGCTTGGAAGCCTGATGGTGTGTGAAGTTAGTGAGCCAAATGGAGTTGTTCTCCCACAAGAACCACTCGGCTGATCCTTCTTCAATATGCCCTTCACCAAAATGCAGTGTTTCCTTGATTGAATTAGCTCTCACACCAATATTTGCGTCTAGAGCCTTTGCATTGAGGGCTATCTGAAAACGGCTGTGGCGCTGAAGTTGCCTGTGAATGTGGAGTTGGTGGCATGTGAAACCCGCATGTGGAGCATTCGTTTGTGTGGGATGCTCTACCAGGTTCATTCCTAGATAATGCACTCAAAGGGCACTAAGCATAGAGTGTGAAAACTGAGTTTCCTTGAGAGCTGCTTGGTGGCCTGATGGTGTGTGAAGTTAGTGAGCCAAATGGAGTTGTTCTCCCACAAGAACCACTCAGCTGATCCTTCTTCAATATGCCCTTCACCAACATGCAGTGTTTCCTTGATTGAATTAGCTCTCACACCAATATTTGCGTCTAGAGCCTTTGCATTGAGGGCTATCTGAAAACGGCTGTGGCGCTGAAGTTGCCTGTGAATGTGGAGTTGGTGGCATGTGAAACCCGCATGTGGAGCATTCGTTTGTGTGGAATGCTCTACCAGCTTCATTCCTAGATAATGCACTCAAAGGGCACTAAGCATAGAGTAAGAAAACTGAGTTTCCTTGAGAGCTGCTTGGAAGCCTGATGGTGTGTGAAGTTAGTGAGCCAAATGGAGTTGTTCTCCCACAAGAACCACTCGGCTGATCCTTCTGCAATATGCCCTTCACCAACATGCAGTGTTTCCTTGATTGAATTAGCTCTCACACCAATATTTGCGTCTAGAGCCTTTGCATTGAGGGCTATCTGAAAACGGCTGTGGCTCAGAATTTCCCTTGAATGTGGAGTTGGTGTCATATGAAACCCGCATGTGGAGCATTCATTTGTGTGGGATGCTCTACCAGGTTCATTCCTAGATAATGCACTCAAAGGGCACTAAGCATAGAGTGTGAAAACTGAGTTTCCTTGAGAGCTGCTTGGAAGCCTGATGGTGTGTGAAGTTAGTGAGCCAAATGGAGTTGTTCTCCCACAAGAACCACTCGGCTGATCCTTCTTCAATATGCCCTTCACCAACATGCAGTGTTTCCTTGATTGAATTAGCTCTCACACCAATATTTGCATCTAGAGCCTTTGCATTGAGGGCTATCTGAAAACGGCTGTGGCGCTGAAGTTGCCTGTGAATGTGGAGTTGGTGGCATGTGAAACCCGCATGTGGAGCATTCGTTTGTGTGGGATGCTCTACCAGGTTCATTCCTAGATAATGCACTCAAAGGGCACTAAGCATAGAGTGTGAAAAGTGAGTTTCCTTGAGAGCTGCTTGGAAGCCTGATGGTGTGTGAAGTTAGTGAGCCAAATGGAGTTGTTCTCCCACAAGAATCACTCGGCTGATCCTTCTGCAATATGCCCTTTACCAACATGCAGTGTTTCCTTGATTGAATTAGCTCTCACACCAATATTTGCGTCTAGAGCCCTTGCATTGAGGGCTATCTGAAAACGGCTGTGGCGCTGAAGTTGCCTGTGAATGTGGAGTTTGTTTCATGTGAAACCCGCATGTGGAGCATTCGTTTGTGTGGGATGCTCTACCAGGTTCATTCCTAGATAATGCACTCAAAGGGCACTAAGCATAGAGTGTGAAAAGTGAGTTTCCTTGAGAGCTGCTTGGAAGCCTGATGGTGTGTGAAGTTAGTGAGCCAAATGGAGTTGTTCTCCCACAAGAACCACTCGGCTGATCCTTCTGCAATATGCCCTTCACCAACATGCAGTGTTTCCTTGATTGAATTAGCTCTCACACCAATATTTGCACCTAGAGCCTTTGCATTGAGGGCTATCTGAAAACGGCTGTGGCGCTGAAGTTGCCTGTGAATGTGGAGTTGGTGGCATGTGAAACCCGCCTGTGGAGCATTCGTTTGTGTGGGATGCTCTCCCAGGTTCATTCCTAGATAATGCACTCAAAGGGCACTAAGCATAGAGTGTGAAAACTGAGTTTCCTTGAGAGCTGCTTGGAAGCCTGATGGTGTGTGAAGTTAGTGAGCCAAATGGAGTTGTTCTCCCACAAGAACCACTCGGCTCATCCTTCTGCAATATGCCCTTCACCAACATGCAGTGTTTCCTTCATTGAATTAGCTCTCACACCAATATTTGCGTCTAGAGCCTTTGCATTGAGGGCTATCTGAAAACGGCTGTGGCGCTGAAGTTGCCTGTGAATGTGGAGTTGGTGGCATGTGAAACCCGCATGTGGAGCATTCGTTTGTGTGGGATGCTCTACCAGCTTCATTCCTAGATAATGCACTCAAAGGGCACTAAGCATAGAGTGTGAAAACTGAGTTTCCTTGAGAGCTGCTTGGAAGCCTGATGGTGTGTGAAGTTAGTGAGCCAAATGGAGTTGTTCTCCCACAAGAACCACTCGGCTGATCCTTCTGCAATATGCCCTTCACCAACATGCAGTGTTTCCTTGATTGAATTAGCTCTCACACCAATATTTGCGTCTAGAGCCTTTGCATTGAGGGCTATCTGAAAACGGCTGTGGCGCTGAAGTTGCCTGTGAATGTGGAGTTGGTGGCATGTGAAACCCGCATGTGGAGCATTCGTTTGTGTGGGATGCTCTACCAGCTTCATTGCTAGATAATGCACTCAAAGGGCACTAAGCATAGAGTGTGAAAACTGAGTTTCCTTGAGAGCTGCTTGGAAGCCTGATGGTGTGTGAAGTTAGTGAGCCAAATGGAGTTGTTCTCCCACAAGAACCACTCGGCTGATCCTTCTGCAATATGCCCTTTACCAACATGCAGTGTTTCCTTGATTGAATTAGCTCTCACACCAATATTTGCGTCCTAGAGCCTTTGCATTGAGGGCTATCTGAAAACGGCTGTGGCGCTGAAGTTGCCTGTGAATGTGGAGTTGGTGGCATGGGAAACCCGCATGTGGAGCATTCGTTTGTGTGGATGCTCTACCAGCTTCATTCCTAGATAATGCACTCAAAGGGCACTAAGCATAGAGTGTGAAAAGTGAGTTTCCTTGAGAGCTGCTTGGAAGCCTGATGGTGTGTGAAGTTAATGAGCCAAATGGAGTTGTTCTCCCACAAGAACCACTCGGCTGATCCTTCTTCAATATGCCCTTCACCAACATGCAGTGTTTCCTTGATTGAATTAGCTCTCACACCAATATTTGCATCTAGAGCCTTTGCATTGAGGGCTATCTGAAAACGGCTGTGGCGCTGAAGTTGCCTGTGAATGTGGAGTTGGTGGCATGTGAAACCCGCATGTGGAGCATTCGTTTGTGTGGGATGCTCTCCCAGGTTCATTCCTAGATAATGAACTCAAAGGGCACTAAGCATAGAGTGACAAAAGTGAGTTTCCTTGAGAGCTGCTTGGAAGCCTGATGGTGTGTGAAGTTAGTGAGCCAAATGGAGTTGTTCTCCCACAAGAACCACACGGCTGATCCTTCTGCAATATGCCCTTCACCCAACATGCAGTGTTTCCTTGATTGAATTAGCTCTCACACCAATATTTGCGTCTAGAGCCTTTGCATTGAGGGCTATCTGAAAACGGCTGTGGCGCTGAAGTTGCCTGTGAATGTGGAGTTGGTGGCATGGGAAACCCGCATGTGGAGCATTCGTTTGTGTGGGATGCTCTACCAGCTTCATTCCTAGATAATGCACTCAAAGGGCACTAAGCATAGAGTGTGAAAAGTGAGTTTCCTTGAGAGCTGCTTGGAAGCCTGATGGTGTGTGAAGTTAGTGAGCCAAATGGAGTTGTTCTCCCACAAGAACCACTCGGCTGATCCTTCTGCAATATGCCCTTCACCAACATGCAGTGTTTCCTTGATTGAATTAGCTCTCACACCAATATTTGCGTCTAGAGCCTTTGCATTGAGGGCTATCTGAAAACGGCTGTGGCGCTGAAGTTGCCTGTGAATGTGGAGTTGGTGGCATGGGAAACCCGCATGTGGAGCATTCGTTTGTGTGGGATGCTCTACCAGCTTCATTCCTAGATAATGCACTCAAAGGGCACTAAGCATAGAGTGTGAAAACTGAGTTTCCTTGAGAGCTGCTTGGAAGCCTGATGGTGTGTGAAGTTAGTGAGCCAAATGGAGTTGTTCTCCCACAAGAACCACTCGGCTGATCCTTCTGCAATATGCCCTTCACCAACATGCAGTGTTTCCTTGATTGAATTAGCTCTCACACCAATATTTGCATCTAGAGCCTTTGCATTGAGGGCTATCTGAAAACGGCTGTGGCGCTGAAGTTGCCTGTGAATGTGGAGTTGGTGGCATGTGAAACCCGCATGTGGAGCATTCGTTTGTGTGGGATGCTCTACCAGCTTCATTCCTAGATAATGCACTCAAAGGGCACTAAGCATAGAGTGTGAAAACTGAGTTTCCTTGAGAGCTGCTTGGAAGCCTGATGGTGTGTGAAGTTAGTGAGCCAAATGGAGTTGTTCTCCCACAAGAACCACTCGGCTGATCCTTCTGCAATATGCCCTTCACCAACATGCAGTGTTTCCTTGATTGAATTAGCTCTCACACCAATATTTGCGTCTAGAGCCTTTGCATTGAGAGCTATCTGAAAACGGCTGTGGCGCTGAAGTTGCCTGTGAATGTGGAGTTGGTGGCATGTGAAACCCGCATGTGGAGCATTCGTTTGTGTGGATGCTCTACCAGCTTCATTCCTAGATAATGCACTCAAAGGGCACTAAGCATAGAGTGTGAAAACTGAGTTTCCTTGAGAGCCGCTTCGAAGCCTGATGGTGTGTGAAGTTAGTGAGCCAAATGGAGTTGTTCTCCCACAAGAACCACTCGGCTGATCCTTCTGCAATATGCCCTTTACCAACATGCAGTGTTTCCTTGATTGAATTAGCTCTCACACCAATATTTGCGTCTAGAGCCCTTGCATTGAGGGCTATCTGAAAACGGCTGTGGCGCTGAAGTTGCCTGTGAATGTGGAGTTGGTGGCATGTGAAACCCGCATGTGGAGCATTCGTTTGTGTGGGATGCTCTACCAGGTTCATTCCTAGATAATGCACTCAAAGGGCACTAAGCATAGAGTGTGAAAAGTGAGTTTCCTTGAGAGCTGCTTGGAAGCCTGATGGTTTGTGAAGTTAATGAGCCAAATGGAGTTGTTCTCCCACAAGAACCACTCGGCTGATCCTTCTGCAATATGCCCTTTACCAACATGCAGTGTTTCCTTGATTGAATTAGCTCTCACACCAATATTTGCGTCTAGAGCCTTTGCATTGAGGGCTATCTGAAAACGGCTGTGGCGCTGAAGTTGCCTGTGAATGTGGAGTTGGTGGCATGTGAAACCCGCATGTGGAGCATTCGTTTGTGTGGGATGCTCTACCAGGTTCATTCCTAGATAATGCACTCAAAGGGCACTAAGCATAGAGTGTGAAAACTGAGTTTCCTTGAGAGCTGCTTGGAAGCCTGATGGTGTGTGAAGTTAGTGAGCCAAATGGAGTTGTTCTCCCACAAGAACCACTCGGCTGATCCTTCTGCAATATGCCCTTTACCAACATGCAGTGTTTCCTTGATTGAATTAGCTCTCACACCAATATTTGCGTCTAGAGCCTTTGCATTGAGGGCTATCTGAAAACGGCTGTGGAGCTGAAGTTGCCTGTGAATGTGGAGTTGGTGGCATGTGAAACCCGCATGTGGAGCATTCGTTTGTGTGGGATGCTCTACCAGCTTCATTCCTAGATAATGCACTCAAAGGGCACTAAGCATAGAGTGTGAAAAGTGAGTTTCCTTGAGAGCTGCTTGGAAGCCTGATGGTGTGTGAAGTTAATGAGCCAAATGGAGTTGTTCTCCCACAAGAACCACTCGGCTGATGCTTCTTCAATATGCCCTTCACCAACATGCAGTGTTTCCTTGATTGAATTAGCTCTCACACCAATATTTGCATCTAGAGCCTTTGCATTGAGGGCTATCTGAAAACGGCTGTGGCGCTGAAGTTGCCTGTGAATGTGGAGTTGGTGGCATGTGAAACCCGCATGTGGAGCATTCGTTTGTGTGGGATGCTCTACCAGGTTCATTCCTAGATAATGCACTCAAAGGGCACTAAGCATAGAGTGAGAAAAGTGAGTTTCCTTGAGAGCTGCTTGGAAGCCTGATGGTGTGTGAAGTTAGTGAGCCAAATGGAGTTGTTCTCCCACAAGAACCACACGGCTGATCCTTCTGCAATATGCCCTTCACCAACATGCAGTGTTTCCTTGATTGAATTAGCTCTCACACCAATATTTGCGTCTAGAGCCTTTGCATTGAGGGCTATCTGAAAACGGCTGTGGCGCTGAAGTTGCCTGTGAATGTGGAGTTGGTGGCATGGGAAACCCGCATGTGGAGCATTCGTTTGTGTGGGATGCTCTACCAGCTTCATTCCTAGATAATGCACTCAAAGGGCACTAAGCATAGAGTGTGAAAACTGAGTTTCCTTGAGAGCTGCTTGGAAGCCTGATGGTGTGTGAAGTTAGTGAGCCAAATGGAGTTGTTCTCCCACAAGAACCACTCGGCTGATCCTTCTGCAATATGCCCTTCACCAACATGCAGTGTTTCCTTGATTGAATTAGCTCTCACACCAATATTTGCGTCTAGAGCCTTTGCATTGAGGGCTATCTGAAAACGGCTGTGGCGCTGAAGTTGCCTGTGAATGTGGAGTTGGTGGCATGTGAAACCCGCATGTGGAGCATTCGTTTGTGTGGGATGCTCTCCCAGGTTCATTCCTAGATAATGCACTCAAAGGGCACTAAGCATAGAGTGTGAAAAGTGAGTTTCCTTGAGAGCCGCTTGGAAGCCTGATGGTGTGTGAAGTTAGTGAGCCAAATGGAGTTGTTCTCCCACAAGAACCACTCGGCTGATCCTTCTGCAATATGCCCTTTACCAACATGCAGTGTTTCCTTGATTGAATTAGCTCTCACACCAATATTTGCGTCTAGAGCCCTTGCATTGAGGGCTATGTGAAAACGGCTGTGGCGCTGAAGTTGCCTGTGAATGTGGAGTTGGTGGCATGTGAAACCCGCATGTGGAGCATTCGTTTGTGTGGGATGCTCTACCAGGTTCATTCCTAGATAATGCACTCAAAGGGCACTAAGCATAGAGTGTGAAAAGTGAGTTTCCTTGAGAGCTGCTTGGAAGCCTGATGGTGTGTGAAGTTAGTGAGCCAAATGGAGTTGTTCTCCCACAAGAACCACTCGGCTGATCCTTCTGCAATATGCCCTTCACCAACATGCAGTGTTTCCTTGATTGAATTAGCTCTCACACCAATATTTGCATCTAGAGCCTTTGCATTTAGGGCTATGTGAAAACGGCTGTGGCGCTGAAGTTGCCTGTGAATGTGGAGTTGGTGGCATGTGAAACCCGCATGTGGAGCATTCGTTTGTGTGGGATGCTCTACCAGGTTCATTCCTAGATAATGCACTCAAAGGGCACTAAGCATAGAGTGTGAAAAGTGAGTTTCCTTGAGAGCTGCTTGGAAGCCTGATGGTGTGTGAAGTTAGTGAGCCAAATGGAGTTGTTCTCCCACAAGAACCACTCGGCTGATCCTTCTTCAATATGCCCTTCACCAACATGCAGTGTTTCCTTGATTGAATTAGCTCTCACACCAATATTTGCGTCTAGAGCCTTTGCATTGAGGGCTATCTGAAAACGGCTGTGGCGCTGAAGTTGCCTGTGAATGTGGAGTTGGTGGCATGTGAAACCCGCATGTGGAGCATTCGTTTGTGTGGGATGCTCTACCAGGTTCATTCCTAGATAATGCACTCAAAGGGCACTAAGCATAGAGTGTGAAAACTGAGTTTCCTTGAGAGCTGCTTGGAAGCCTGATGGTGTGTGAAGTTAGTGAGCCAAATGGAGTTGTTCTCCCACAAGAACCACTCGGCTGATCCTTCTGCAATATGCCCTTTACCAACATGCAGTGTTTCCTTGATTGAATTAGCTCTCACACCAATATTTGCATCTAGAGCCTTTGCATTGAGGGCTATGTGAAAACGGCTGTGGCGCTGAAGTTGCCTGTGAATGTGGAGTTGGTGGCATGTGAAACCCGCATGTGGAGCATTCGTTTGTGTGGGATGCTCTACCAGCTTCATTCCTAGATAATGCACTCAAAGGGCACTAAGCATAGAGTGTGAAAACTGAGTTTCCTTGAGAGCTGCTTGGAAGCCTGATGGTGTGTGATGTTAGTGAGCCAAATGGAGTTGTTCTCCCACAAGAACCACTCGGCTGATCCTTCTTCAATATGCCCTTCACCAACATGCAGTGTTTCCTTGATTGAATTAGCTCTCACACCAATATTTGCGTCTAGAGCCTTTGCATTGAGGGCTATCTGAAAACGGCTGTGGCGCTGAAGTTGCCTGTGAATGTGGAGTTGGTGGCATGTGAAACCCGCATGTGGAGCATTCGTTTGTGTGGGATGCTCTACCAGCTTCATTCCTAGATAATGCACTCAAAGGGCACTAAGCATAGAGTGTGAAAAGTGAGTTTCCTTGAGAGCTGCTTGGAAGCCTGATGGTGTGTGAAGCTAGTGAGCCAAATGGAGTTGTTCTCCCACAAGAACCACTCGGCTGATCCTTCTGCAAAATGCCCTTCACCAACATGCAGTGTTTCCTTGATTGAATTAGCTCTCACACCAATATTTGCGTCTAGAGCCTTTGCATTGAGGGCTATCTGAAAATGGCTGTGGCGCTGAAGTTGCCTGTGAATGTGGAGTTGGTGGCATGTGAAACCCGCATGTGGAGCATTCGTTTGTGTGGGATGCTCTACCAGCTTCATTGCTAGATAATGCACTCAAAGGGCACTAAGCATAGAGTGTGAAAACTGAGTTTCCTTGAGAGCTGCTTGGAAGCCTGATGGTGTGTGAAGTTAGTGAGCCAAATGGAGTTGTTCTCCCACAAGAACCACTCGGCTGATCCTTCTGCAATATGCCCTTCACCAACATGCAGTGTTTCCTTGATTGAATTAGCTCTCACACCAATATTTGCGTCTAGAGCCTTTGCATTGAGGGCTATCTGAAAACGGCTGTGGCGCTGAAGTTGCCTGTGAATGTGGAGTTGGTGGCATGTGAAACCCGCATGTGGAGCATTCGTTTGTGTGGGATGCTCTACCAGCTTCATTCCTAGATAATGCACTCAAAGGGCACTAAGCATAGAGTGTGAAAAGTGAGTTTCCTTGAGAGCTGCTTGGAAGCCTGATGGTGTGTGAAGTTAGTGAGCCAAATGGAGTTGTTCTCCACAAGAACCACTCGGCTGATCCTTCTGCAATATGCCCTTCACCAACATGCAGTGTTTCCTTGATTGAATTAGCTCTCACACCAATATTTGCGTCTAGAGCCTTTGCATTGAGGGCTATCTGAAAACGGCTGTGGCGCTGAAGTTGACTGTGAATGTGGAGTTGTTGGCATGTGAAACCCGCATGTGGAGCATTCGTATGTGTGGGATGCTCTACCAGCTTCATTCCTAGATAATGCACTCAAAGGGCACTAAGCATAGAGTGTGAAAACTGAGTTTCTTCAGAGCTGCTTGGAAGCCTGATGGTGTGTGAAGTTAGTGAGCCAAATGGAGTTGTTCTCCCACAAGAACCACTCGGCTGATCCTTCTGCAATATGCCCTTCACCAACATGCAGTGTTTCCTTGATTGAATTAGCTCTCACACCAATATTTGCGTCTAGAGCCTTTGCATTGAGGGCTATCTGAAAACGGCTGTGGCACTGAAGTTGCCTGTGAATGTGGAGTTGGTGGCATGTGAAACCCGCATGTGGAGCATTCGTTTGTGTGGGATGCTCTACCAGCTTCATTCCTAGATAATGCACTCAAAGGGCACTAAGCATAGAGTGTGAAAAGTGAGTTTCCTTGAGAGCTGCTTGGAAGCCTGATGGTGTGTGAAGTTAGTGAGCCAAATGGAGTTGTTCTCCCACAAGAACCACTCGGCTGATCCTTCTGCAATATGCCCTTCACCAACATGCAGTGTTTCCTTGATTGAATTAGCTCTCACACCAATATTTGCGTCTAGAGCCCTTGCATTGAGGGCTATCTGAAAACGGCTGTGGCGCTGAAGTTGCCTGTGAATGTGGAGTTGGTGGCATGTGAAACCCGCATGTGGAGCATTCGTTTGTGTGGGATGCTCTACCAGGTTCATTGATAGATAATGCACTCAAAGGGCACTAAGCATAGAGTGTGAAAACTGAGTTTCCTTGAGAGCTGCTTGGAAGCCTGATGGTGTGTGAAGTTAGTGAGCCAAATGGAGTTGTTCTCCCACAAGAACCACTCGGCTGATCCTTCTTCAATATGCCCTTCGCCAACATGCCGTGTTTCCTTGATTGAATTAGCTCTCACACCAATATTTGCGTCTAGAGCCTTTGCATTGAGGGCTATCTGAAAACGGCTGTGGCGCTGAAGTTGCCTGTGCAAGTGGAGTTGGTGGCATGTGAAACCCGCATGTGGAGCATTCGTTTGTGTGGGATGCTCTTCCAGGTTCATTCCTAGATAATGCACTCAAAGGGCACTAAGCATAGAGTGTGAAAACTGAGTTTCCTTGAGAGCTGCTTGGAAGCCTGATGGTGTGTGAAGTTAGTGAGCCAAATGGAGTTGTTCTCCCACAAGAACCACTCAGCTGATCGTTCTTCAATATGCCCTTCACCAACATGCAGTGTTTCCTTGATTGAATTAGCTCTCACACCAATATTTGTGTCTAGAGCCTTTGCATTGTAGGGCTATCTGAAAACGGCTGTGGCGCTGAAGTTGCCTGTGAATGTGGAGTTGGTGGCATGTGAAACCCGCATGTGGAGCATTCGTTTGTGTGGGATGCTCTACCAGGTTCATTCCTAGATAATGCACTCAAAGGGCACTAAGCATAGAGTGTGAAAACTGAGTTTCCTTGAGAGCTGCTTGGAAGCCTGATGGTGTGTGAAGTTAGTGAGCCAAATGGAGTTGTTCTCCCACAAGAACCACTCGGCTGATCCTTCTGCAATATGCCCTTCACCAACATGCAGTGTTTCCTTGATTGAATTAGCTCTCACACCAATATTTGCGTCTAGAGCCTTTGCATTGAGGGCTATCTGAAAACGGCTGTGGCGCTGAAGTTGCCTGTGAATGTGGAGTTGGTGGCATGTGAAACCCGCATGTGGAGCATTCGTTTGTGTGGGATGCTCTACCAGGTTCATTCCTAGATAATGCACTCAAAGGGCACTAAGCATAGAGTGTGAAAAGTGCGTTTCCTTGAGAGCTGCTTGGAAGCCTGATGGTGTGTGAAGTTAGTGAGCCAAATGGAGTTGTTCTCCCACAAGAACCACTCGGCTGATCCTTCTTCAATATGCCCTTCACCAAAATGCAGTGTTTCCTTGATTGAATTAGCTCTCACACCAATATTTGCGTCTAGAGCCTTTGCATTGAGGGCTATCTGAAAACGGCTGTGGCGCTGAAGTTGCCTGTGAATGTGGAGTTGGTGGCATGTGAAACCCGCCTGTGGAGCATTCGTTTGTGTGGGATGCTCTACCAGGTTCATTCCTAGATAATGCACTCAAAGGGCACTAAGCATAGAGTGTGAAAACTGAGTTTCCTTGAGAGCTGCTTGGTGGCCTGATGGTGTGTGAAGTTAGTGAGCCAAATGGAGTTGTTCTCCCACAAGAACCACTCAGCTGATCCTTCTTCAATATGCCCTTCACCAACATGCAGTGTTTCCTTGATTGAATTAGCTCTCACACCAATATTTGCGTCTAGAGCCTTTGCATTGAGGGCTATGTGAAAACGGCTGTGGCGCTGAAGTTGCCTGTGAATGTGGAGTTGGTGGCATGTGAAACCCGCATGTGGAGCATTCGTTTGTGTGGAATGCTCTACCAGGTTCATTCCTAGATAATGCACTCAAAGGGCACTAAGCATAGAGTAAGAAAACTGAGTTTCCTTGAGAGCTGCTTGGAAGCCTGATGGTGTGTGAAGTTAGTGAGCCAAATGGAGTTGTTCTCCCACAAGAACCACTCGGCTGATCCTTCTGCAATATGCCCTTCACCAACATGCAGTGTTTCCTTGATTGAATTAGCTCTCACACCAATATTTGCGTCTAGAGCCTTTGCATTGAGGGCTATCTGAAAACGGCTGTGGCTCAGAATTTCCCTTGAATGTGGAGTTGGTGTCATATGAAACCCGCATGTGGAGCATTCATTTGTGTGGGATGCTCTACCAGGTTCATTCCTAGATAATGCACTCAAAGGGCACTAAGCATAGAGTGTGAAAACTGAGTTTCCTTGAGAGCTGCTTGGAAGCCTGATGGTGTGTGAAGTTAGTGAGCCAAATGGAGTTGTTCTCCCACAAGAACCACTCGGCTGATCCTTCTGCAATATGCCCTTCACCAACATGCAGTGTTTCCTTGATTGAATTAGCTCTCACACCAATATTTGCATCTAGAGCCTTTGCATTGAGGGCTATCTGAAAACGGCTGTGGCGCTGAAGTTGCCTGTGAATGTGGAGTTGGTGGCATGTGAAACCCGCATGTGGAGCATTCGTTTGTGTGGGATGCTCTACCAGGTTCATTCCTAGATAATGCACTCAAAGGGCACTAAGCATAGAGTGTGAAAACTGAGTTTCCTTGAGAGCTGCTTGGAAGCCTGATGGTGTGTGAAGTTAGTGAGCCAAATGGAGTTGTTCTCCCACAAGAATCACTCGGCTGATCCTTCTGCAATATGCCCTTTACCAACATGCAGTGTTTCCTTGATTGAATTAGCTCTCACACCAATATTTGCGTCTAGAGCCCTTGCATTGAGGGCTATCTGAAAACGGCTGTGGCGCTGAAGTTGCCTGTGAATGTGGAGTTTGTTTCATGTGAAACCCGCATGTGGAGCATTCGTTTGTGTGGGATGCTCTACCAGGTTCATTCCTAGATAATGCACTCAAAGGGCACTAAGCATAGAGTGTGAAAAGTGAGTTTCCTTGAGAGCTGCTTGGAAGCCTGATGGTGTGTGAAGTTAGTGAGCCAAATGGAGTTGTTCTCCCACAAGAACCACTCGGCTGATCCTTCTGCAATATGCCCTTCACCAACATGCAGTGTTTCCTTGATTGAATTAGCTCTCACACCAATATTTGCACCTAGAGCCTTTGCATTGAGGGCTATCTGAAAACGGCTGTGGCGCTGAAGTTGCCTGTGAATGTGGAGTTGGTGGCATGTGAAACCCGCATGTGGAGCATTCGTTTGTGTGGGATGCTCTCCCAGGTTCATTCCTAGATAATGCACTCAAAGGGCACTAAGCATAGAGTGTGAAAACTGAGTTTCCTTGAGAGCTGCTTGGAAGCCTGATGGTGTGTGAAGTTAGTGAGCCAAATGGAGTTGTTCTCCCACAAGAACCACTCGGCTCATCCTTCTGCAATATGCCCTTCACCAACATGCAGTGTTTCCTTCATTGAATTAGCTCTCACACCAATATTTGCGTCTAGAGCCTTTGCATTGAGGGCTATCTGAAAACGGCTGTGGCGCTGAAGTTGCCTGTGAATGTGGAGTTGGTGGCATGTGAAACCCGCATGTGGAGCATTCGTTTGTGTGGGATGCTCTACCAGCTTCATTCCTAGATAATGCACTCAAAGGGCACTAAGCATAGAGTGTGAAAACTGAGTTTCCTTGAGAGCTGCTTGGAAGCCTGATGGTGTGTGAAGTTAGTGAGCCAAATGGAGTTGTTCTCCCACAAGAACCACTCGGCTGATCCTTCTGCAATATGCCCTTCACCAACATGCAGTGTTTCCTTGATTGAATTAGCTCTCACACCAATATTTGCGTCTAGAGCCTTTGCATTGAGGGCTATCTGAAAACGGCTGTGGCGCTGAAGTTGCCTGTGAATGTGGAGTTGGTGGCATGTGAAACCCGCATGTGGAGCATTCGTTTGTGTGGGATGCTCTACCAGCTTCATTGCTAGATAATGCACTCAAAGGGCACTAAGCATAGAGTGTGAAAACTGAGTTTCCTTGAGAGCTGCTTGGAAGCCTGATGGTGTGTGAAGTTAGTGAGCCAAATGGAGTTGTTCTCCCACAAGAACCACTCGGCTGATCCTTCTGCAATATGCCCTTCACCAACATGCAGTGTTTCCTTGATTGAATTAGCTCTCACACCAATATTTGCGTCTAGAGCCTTTGCATTGAGGGCTATGTGAAAACGGGTGTGGCGCTGAAGTTTCCTGTGAATGTGGAGTTGGTGGCATGTGAAACCCGCATGTGGAGCATTCGTATGTGTGGGATGCTCTACCAGCTTCATTCCTAGATAATGCACTCAAAGGGCACTAAGCATAGAGTGTGAAAAGTGAGTTTCCTTGAGAGCTGCTTGGAAGCCTGATGGTGTGTGAAGTTAGTGAGCCAAATGGAGTTGTTCTCCCACAAGAACCACTCGGCTGATCCTTCTGCAATATGCCCTTCACCAACATGCAGTGTTTCCTTGATTGAATTAGCTCTCACACCAATATTTGCGTCTAGAGCCTTTGCATTGAGGGCTATCTGAAAACGGCTGTGGCGCTGAAGTTGACTGTGAATGTGGAGTTGGTGGCATGTGAAACCCGCATGTGGAGCATTCGTATGTGGGATGCTCTACCAGCTTCATTCCTAGATAATGCACTCAAAGGGCACTAAGCATAGAGTGTGAAAAGTGAGGTTTCCTTGAGAGCTGCTTGGAAGCCTGATGGTGTGTGAAGTTAGTGAGCCAAATGGAGTTGTTCTCCCACAAGAACCACTCGGCTGATCCTTCTGCAATATGCCCTTCACCAACATGCAGTGTTTCCTTGATTGAATTAGCTCTCACACCAATATTTGCGTCTAGAGCCTTTGCATTGAGGGCTATCTGAAAACGGCTGTGGCGCTGAAGTTGCCTGTGAATGTGGAGTTGGTGGCATGTGAAACCCGCATGTGGAGCATTCGTTTGTGTGGGATGCTCTACCAGCTTCATTCCTAGATAATGCACTCAAAGGGCACTAAGCATAGAGTGTGAAAAGTGAGTTTCCTTGAGAGCTGCTTGGAAGCCTGATGGTGTGTGAAGTTAGTGAGCCAAATGGAGTTGTTCTCCCACAAGAACCACTCGGCTGATCCTTCTGCAATATGCCCTTCACCAACATGCAGTGTTTCCTTGATTGAATTAGCTCTCACACCAATATTTGCGTCTAGAGCCTTTGCATTGAGGGCTATCTGAAAACGGCTGTGGCGCTGAAGTTGACTGTGAATGTGGAGTTGTTGGCATGTGAAACCCGCATGTGGAGCATTCGTATGTGTGGGATGCTCTACCAGCTTCATTCCTAGATAATGCACTCAAAGGGCACTAAGCATAGAGTGTGAAAACTGAGTTTCCTTGAGAGCTGCTTGGAAGCCTGATGGTGTGTGAAGTTAGTGAGCCAAATGGAGTTGTTCTCCCACAAGAACCACTCGGCTGATCCTTCTGCAATATGCCCTTCACCAACATGCAGTGTTTCCTTGATTGAATTAGCTCTCACACCAATATTTGCGTCTAGAGCCTTTGCATTGAGGGCTATGTGAAAACGGCTGTGGCACTGAAGTTGCCTGTGAATGTGGAGTTGGTGGCATGTGAAACCCGCATGTGGAGCATTCGTTTGTGTGGGATGCTCTACCAGGTTCATTCCTAGATAATGCACTCAAAGGGCACTAAGCATAGAGTGTGAAAAGTGAGTTTTCCTTGAGAGCTGCTTGGAAGCCTGATGGTGTGTGAAGTTAGTGAGCCAAATGGAGTTGTTCTCCCACAAGAACCACTCGGCTGATCCTTCTGCAATATGCCCTTCACCAACATGCAGTGTTTCCTTGATTGAATTAGCTCTCACACCAATATTTGCATCTAGAGCCTTTGCATTGAGGGCTATCTGAAAACGGCTGTGGCGCTGAAGTTGCCTGTGAATGTGGAGTTGGTGGCATGTGAAACCCGCATGTGGAGCATTTGTTTGTGTGGGATGCTCTACCAGGTTCATTCCTAGATAATGCACTCAAAGGGCACTAAGCATAGAGTGTGAAAACTGAGTTTCCTTGAGAGCTGCTTGGAAGCCTGATGGTGTGTGAAGTTAGTGAGCCAAATGGAGTTGTTCTCCCACAAGAACCACTCGGCTGATCCTTCTGCAATATGACCTTCACCAACATGCAGTGTTTCCTTGATTGAATTAGCTCTCACACCAATATTTGCGTCTAGAGCCCTTGCATTGAGGGCTATCTGAAAACGGCTGTGGCGCTGAAGTTGCCTGTGAATGTGGAGTTGGTGGCATGTGAAACCCGCATGTGGAGCATTCGTTTGTGTGGGATGCTCTACCAGGTTCATTGATAGATAATGCACTCAAAGGGCACTAAGCATAGAGTGTGAAAACTGAGTTTCCTTGAGAGCTGCTTGGAAGCCTGATGGTGTGTGAAGTTAGTGAGCCAAATGGAGTTGTTCTCCCACAAGAACCACTCGGCTGATCCTTCTTCAATATGCCCTTCGCCAACATGCCGTGTTTCCTTGATTGAATTAGCTCTCACACCAATATTTGCGTCTAGAGCCTTTACATTGAGGGCTATCTGAAAACGGCTGTGGCGCTGAAGTTGCCTGTGCAAGTGGAGTTGGTGGCATGTGAAACCCGCATGTGGAGCATTCGTTTGTGTGGGATGCTCTCCCAGGTTCATTCCTAGATAATGCACTCAAAGGGCACTAAGCATAGAGTGTGAAAACTGAGTTTCCTTGAGAGCTGCTTGGAAGCCTGATGGTGTGTGAAGTTAGTGAGCCAAATGGAGTTGTTCTCCCACAAGAACCACTCAGCTGATCGTTCTTCAATATGCCCTTCACCAACATGCAGTGTTTCCTTGATTGAATTAGCTCTCACACCAATATTTGTGTCTAGAGCCTTTGCATTGAGGGCTATCTGAAAACGGCTGTGGCGCTGAAGTTGCCTGTGAATGTGGAGTTGGTGGCATGTGAAACCCGCATGTGGAGCATTCGTTTGTGTGGGATGCTCTACCAGCTTCATTCCTAGATAATGCACTCAAAGGGCACTAAGCATAGAGTGTGAAAACTGAGTTTCCTTGAGAGCTGCTTGGAAGCCTGATGGTGTGTGAAGTTAGTGAGCCAAATGGAGTTGTTCTCCCACAAGAACCACTTGGCTGATCCTTCTGCAATATGCCCTTCGCCAACATGCAGTGTTTCCTTGATTGAATTAGCTCTCACACCAATATTTGCGTCTAGAGCCTTTGCATTGAGGGCTATCTGAAAACGGCTGTGGCGCTGAAGTTGCCTGTGAATGTGGAGTTGGTGGCATGTGAAACCCGCATGTGGAGCATTTGTTTGTGTGGGATGCTCTACCAGGTTCATTCCTAGATAATGCACTCAAAGGGCACTAAGCATAGAGTGTGAAAAGTGCGTTTCCTTGAGAGCTGCTTGGAAGCCTGATGGTGTGTGAAGTTAGTGAGCCAAATGGAGTTGTTCTCCCACAAGAACCACTCGGCTGATCCTTCTTCAATATGCCCTTCACCAAAATGCAGTGTTTCCTTGATTGAATTAGCTCTCACACCAATATTTGCGTCTAGAGCCTTTGCATTGAGGGCTATCTGAAAACGGCTGTGGCGCTGAAGTTGCCTGTGACTGTGGAGTTGGTGGCATGTGAAACCCGCATGTGGAGCATTCGTTTGTGTGGGATGCTCTACCAGGTTCATTCCTAGATAATGCACTCAAAGGGCACTAAGCATAGAGTGTGAAAACTGAGTTTCCTTGAGAGCTGCTTGGTGGCCTGATGGTGTGTGAAGTTAGTGAGCCAAATGGAGTTGTTCTCCCACAAGAACCACTCAGCTGATCCTTCTTCAATATGCCCTTCACCAACATGCAGTGTTTCCTTGATTGAATTAGCTCTCACACCAATATTTGCGTCTAGAGCCTTTGCATTGAGGGCTATGTGAAAACGGCTGTGGCGCTGAAGTTGCCTGTGAATGTGGAGTTGGTGGCATGTGAAACCCGCATGTGGAGCATTCGTTTGTGTGGAATGCTCTACCAGGTTCATTCCTAGATAATGCACTCAGAGGGCACTAAGCATAGAGTAAGAAAACTGAGTTTCCTTGAGAGCTGCTTGGAAGCCTGATGGTGTGTGAAGTTAGTGAGCCAAATGGAGTTGTTCTCCCACAAGAACCACTCGGCTGATCCTTCTGCAATATGCCCTTCACCAACATGCAGTGTTTCCTTGATTGAATTAGCTCTCACACCAATATTTGCGTCTAGAGCCTTTGCATTGAGGGCTATCTGAAAACGGCTGTGGCTCAGAATTTCCCTTGAATGTGGAGTTGGTGTCATATGAAACCCGCATGTGGAGCATTCATTTGTGTGGGATGCTCTACCAGGTTCATTCCTAGATAATGCACTCAAAGGGCACTAAGCATAGAGTGTGAAAACTGAGTTTCCTTGAGAGCTGCTTGGAAGCCTGATGGTGTGTGAAGTTAGTGAGCCAAATGGAGTTGTTCTCCCACAAGAACCACTCGGCTGATCCTTCTGCAATATGCCCTTCACCAACATGCAGTGTTTCCTTGATTGAATTAGCTCTCACACCAATATTTGCATCTAGAGCCTTTGCATTGAGGGCTATCTGAAAACGGCTGTGGCGCTGAAGTTGCCTGTGACTGTGGAGTTGGTGGCATGTGAAACCCGCATGTGGAGCATTCGTTTGTGTGGGATGCTCTACCAGGTTCATTCCTAGATAATGCACTCAAAGGGCACTAAGCATAGAGTGTGAAAAGTGAGTTTCCTTGAGAGCTGCTTGCAAGCCTGATGGTGTGTGAAGTTAGTGAGCCAAATGGAGTTGTTCTCCCACAAGAATCACTCGGCTGATCCTTCTGCAATATGCCCTTTACCAACATGCAGTGTTTCCTTGATTGAATTAGCTCTCACACCAATATTTGCGTCTAGAGCCCTTGCATTGAGGGCTATCTGAAAACGGCTGTGGCGCTGAAGTTGCCTGTGAATGTGGAGTTTGTTTCATGTGAAACCCGCATGTGGAGCATTCGTTTGTGTGGGATGCTCTACCAGCTTCATTCCTGGATAATGCACTCAAAGGGCACTAAGCATAGAGTGTGAAAAGTGAGTTTCCTTGAGAGCTGCTTGGAAGCCTGATGGTGTGTGAAGTTAGTGAGCCAAATGGAGTTGTTCTCCCACAAGAACCACTCGGCTGATCCTTCTGCAATATGCCCTTCACCAACATGCAGTGTTTCCTTGATTGAATTAGCTCTCACACCAATATTTGCATCTAGAGCCTTTGCATTGAGGGCTATCTGAAAACGGCTGTGGCGCTGAAGTTGCCTGTGAATGTGGAGTTGGTGGCATGTGAAACCCGCCTGTGGAGCATTCGTTTGTGTGGGATGCTCTCCCAGGTTCATTCCTAGATAATGCACTCAAAGGGCACTAAGCATAGAGTGTGAAAAGTGAGTTTCCTTGAGAGCTGCTTGGAAGCCTGATGGTGTGTGAAGTTAGTGAGCCAAATGGAGTTGTTCTCCCACAAGAACCACTCGGCTCATCCTTCTGCAATATGCCCTTCACCAACATGCAGTGTTTCCTTCATTGAATTAGCTCTCACACCAATATTTGCGTCTAGAGCCTTTGCATTGAGGGCTATCTGAAAACGGCTGTGGCGCTGAAGTTGCCTGTGAATGTGGAGTTGGTGGCATGTGAAACCCGCATGTGGAGCATTCGTTTGTGTGGGATGCTCTACCAGCTTCATTGCTAGATAATGCACTCAAAGGGCACTAAGCATAGAGTGTGAAAACTGAGTTTCCTTGAGAGCTGCTTGGAAGCCTGATGGTGTGTGAAGTTAGTGAGCCAAATGGAGTTGTTCTCCCACAAGAACCACTCGGCTGATCCTTCTGCAATATGCCCTTCACCAACATGCAGTGTTTCCTTGATTGAATTAGCTCTCACACCAATATTTGCGTCTAGAGCCTTTGCATTGAGGGCTATGTGAAAACGGCTGTGGCGCTGAAGTTTCCTGTGAATGTGGAGTTGGTGGCATGTGAAACCCGCATGTGGAGCATTCGTTTGTGTGGGATGCTCTACCAGCTTCATTCCTAGATAATGCACTCAAAGGGCACTAAGCATAGAGTGTGAAAAGTGAGTTTCCTTGAGAGCTGCTTGGAAGCCTGATGGTGTGTGAAGTTAGTGAGCCAAATGGAGTTGTTCTCCCACAAGAACCACTCGGCTGATCCTTCTGCAATATGCCCTTCACCAACATGCAGTGTTTCCTTGATTGAATTAGCTCTCACACCAATATTTGCGTCTAGAGCCTTTGCATTGAGGGCTATCTGAAAACGGCTGTGGCGCTGAAGTTGACTGTGAATGTGGAGTTGTTGGCATGTGAAACCCGCATGTGGAGCATTCGTATGTGTGGGATGCTCTACCAGCTTCATTCCTAGATAATGCACTCAAAGGGCACTAAGCATAGAGTGTGAAAACTGAGTTTCCTTCAGAGCTGCTTGGAAGCCTGATGGTGTGTGAAGTTAGTGAGCCAAATGGAGTTGTTCTCCCACAAGAACCACTCGGCTGATCCTTCTGCAATATGCCCTTCAACAACATGCAGTGTTTCCTTGATTGAATTAGCTCTCACACCAATATTTGCGTCTAGAGCCTTTGCATTGAGGGCTATCTGAAAACGGCTGTGGCGCTGAAGTTGCCTGTGAATGTGGAGTTGGTGGCATGTGAAACCCGCATGTGGAGCATTCGTTTGTGTGGGATGCTCTACCAGCTTCATTCCTAGATAATGCACTCAAAGGGCACTAAGCATAGAGTGTGAAAAGTGAGTTTCCTTGAGAGCTGCTTGGAAGCCTGATGGTGTGTGAAGTTAGTGAGCCAAATGGAGTTGTTCTCCCACAAGAACCACTCGGCTGATCCTTCTGCAATATGCCCTTCACCAACATGCAGTGTTTCCTTGATTGAATTAGCTCTCACACCAATATTTGCGTCTAGAGCCCTTGCATTGAGGGCTATCTGAAAACGGCTGTGGCGCTGAAGTTGCCTGTGAATGTGGAGTTGGTGGCATGTGAAACCCGCATGTGGAGCATTCGTTTGTGTGGGATGCTCTACCAGGTTCATTGATAGATAATGCACTCAAAGGGCACTAAGCATAGAGTGTGAAAACTGAGTTTCCTTGAGAGCTGCTTGGAAGCCTGATGGTGTGTGAAGTTAGTGAGCCAAATGGAGTTGTTCTCCCACAAGAACCACTCGGCTGATCCTTCTTCAATATGCCCTTCGCCAACATGCTGTGTTTCCTTGATTGAATTAGCTCTCACACCAATATTTGCGTCTAGAGCCTTTGCATTGAGGGCTATCTGAAAACGGCTGTGGCGCTGAAGTTGCCTGTGCAAGTGGAGTTGGTGGCATGTGAAACCCGCATGTGGAGCATTCGTTTGTGTGGGATGCTCTCCCAGGTTCATTCCTAGATAATGCACTCAAAGGGCACTAAGCATAGAGTGTGAAAACTGAGTTTCCTTGAGAGCTGCTTGGAAGCCTGATGGTGTGTGAAGTTAGTGAGCCAAATGGAGTTGTTCTCCCACAAGAACCACTCAGCTGATCCTTCTTCAATATGCCCTTCACCAACATGCAGTGTTTCCTTGATTGAATTAGCTCTCACACCAATATTTGTGTCTAGAGCCTTTGCATTGAGGGCTATCTGAAAACGGCTGTGGCGCTGAAGTTGCCTGTGAATGTGGAGTTGGTGGCATGTGAAACCCGCATGTGGAGCATTCGTTTGTGTGGGATGCTCTACCAGCTTCATTCCTAGATAATGCACTCAAAGGGCACTAAGCATAGAGTGTGAAAACTGAGTTTCCTTGAGAGCTGCTTGGAAGCCTGATGGTGTGTGAAGTTAGTGAGCCAAATGGAGTTGTTCTCCCACAAGAACCACTCGGCTGATCCTTCTGCAATATGCCCTTCGCCAACATGCAGTGTTTCCTTGATTGAATTAGCTCTCACACCAATATTTGCGTCTAGAGCCTTTGCATTGAGGGCTATCTGAAAACGGCTGTGGCGCTGAAGTTGCCTGTGAATGTGGAGTTGGTGGCATGTGAAACCCGCATGTGGAGCATTTGTTTGTGTGGGATGCTCTACCAGGTTCATTCCTAGATAATGCACTCAAAGGGCACTAAGCATAGAGTGTGAAAAGTGCGTTTCCTTGAGAGCTGCTTGGAAGCCTGATGGTGTGTGAAGTTAGTGAGCCAAATGGAGTTGTTCTCCCACAAGAACCACTCGGCTGATCCTTCTTCAATATGCCCTTCACCAACATGCAGTGTTTCCTTGATTGAATTAGCTCTCACACCAATATTTGCGTCTAGAGCCTTTGCATTGAGGGCTATCTGAAAACGGCTGTGGCGCTGAAGTTGCCTGTGAATGTGGAGTTGGTGGCATGTGAAACCCGCATGAGGAGCATTCGTTTGTGTGGGATGCTCTACCAGGTTCATTCCTAGATAATGCACTCAAAGGGCACTAAGCATAGAGTGTGAAAACTGAGTTTCCTTGAGAGCTGCTTGGTGGCCTGATGGTGTGTGAAGTTAGTGAGCCAAATGGAGTTGTTCTCCCACAAGAACCACTCAGCTGATCCTTCTTCAATATGCCCTTCACCAACATGCAGTGTTTCCTTGATTGAATTAGCTCTCACACCAATATTTGCGTCTAGAGCCTTTGCATTGAGGGCTATCTGAAAACGGCTGTGGCGCTGAAGTTGCCTGTGAATGTGGAGTTGGTGGCATGTGAAACCCGCATGTGGAGCATTCGTTTGTGTGGAATGCTCTACCAGGTTCATTCCTAGATAATGCACTCAAAGGGCACTAAGCATAGAGTAAGAAAACTGAGTTTCCTTGAGAGCTGCTTGGAAGCCTGATGGTGTGTGAAGTTAGTGAGCCAAATGGAGTTGTTCTCCCACAAGAACAACTCGGCTGATCCTTCTGCAATATGCCCTTCACCAACATGCAGTGTTTCCTTGATTGAATTAGCTCTCACACCAATATTTGCGTCTAGAGCCTTTGCATTGAGGGCTATCTGAAAACGGCTGTGGCTCAGAATTTCCCTTGAATGTGGAGTTGGTGTCATATGAAACCCGCATGTGGAGCATTCATTTGTGTGGGATGCTCTACCAGCTTCATTCCTAGATAATGCACTCAAAGGGCACTAAGCATAGAGTGTGAAAACTGAGTTTCCTTGAGAGCTGCTTGGAAGCCTGATGGTGTGTGAAGTTAGTGAGCCAAATGGAGTTGTTCTCCCACAAGAACCACTCGGCTGATCCTTCTGCAATATGCCCTTCACCAACATGCAGTGTTTCCTTGATTGAATTAGCTCTCACACCAATATTTGCATCTAGAGCCTTTGCATTGAGGGCTATCTGAAAACGGCTGTGGCGCTGAAGTTGCCTGTGAATGTGGAGTTGGTGGCATGTGAAACCCGCATGTGGAGCATTCGTTTGTGTGGGATGCTCTACCAGGTTCATTCCTAGATAATGCACTCAAAGGGCACTAAGCATAGAGTGTGAAAAGTGAGTTTCCTTGAGAGCTGCTTGCAAGCCTGATGGTGTGTGAAGTTAGTGAGCCAAATGGAGTTGTTCTCCCACAAGAATCACTCGGCTGATCCTTCTGCAATATGCCCTTTACCAACATGCAGTGTTTCCTTGATTGAATTAGCTCTCACACCAATATTTGCGTCTAGAGCCTTTGCATTGAGGGCTATGTGAAAACGGCTGTGGCGCTGAAGTTGCCTGTGAATGTGGAGTTTGTTTCATGTGAAACCCGCATGTGGAGCATTCGTTTGTGTGGGATGCTCTACCAGCTTCATTCCTAGATAATGCACTCAAAGGGCACTAAGCATAGAGTGTGAAAAGTGAGTTTCCTTGAGAGCTGCTTGGAAGCCTGATGGTGTGTGAAGTTAGTGAGCCAAATGGAGTTGTTCTCCCACAAGAACCACTCGGCTGATCCTTCTGCAATATGCCCTTCACCAACATGCAGTGTTTCCTTGATTGAATTAGCTCTCACACCAATATTTGCATCTAGAGCCTTTGCATTGAGGGCTATCTGAAAACGGCTGTGGCGCTGAAGTTGCCTGTGAATGTGGAGTTGGTGGCATGTGAAACCCGCCTGTGGAGCATTCGTTTGTGTGGGATGCTCTCCCAGGTTCATTCCTAGATAATGCACTCAAAGGGCACTAAGCATAGAGTGTGAAAAGTGAGTTTCCTTGAGAGCTGCTTGGAAGCCTGATGGTGTGTGAAGTTAGTGAGCCAAATGGAGTTGTTCTCCCACAAGAACCACTCGGCTCATCCTTCTGCAATATGCCCTTCACCAACATGCAGTGTTTCCTTCATTGAATTAGCTCTCACACCAATATTTGCGTCTAGAGCCTTTGCATTGAGGGCTATCTGAAAACGGCTGTGGCGCTGAAGTTGCCTGTGAATGTGGAGTTGGTGGCATGTGAAACCCGCATGTGGAGCATTCGTTTGTGTGGGATGCTCTACCAGCTTCATTCCTAGATAATGCACTCAAAGGGCACTAAGCATAGAGTGTGAAAAGTGAGTTTCCTTGAGAGCTGCTTGGAAGCCTGATGGTGTGTGAAGTTAGTGAGCCAAATGGAGTTGTTCTCCCACAAGAACCACTCGGCTGATCCTTCTGCAATATGCCCTTCACCAACATGCAGTGTTTCCTTGATTGAATTAGCTCTCACACCAATATTTGCGTCTAGAGCCTTTGCATTGAGGGCTATCTGAAAACGGCTGTGGCGCTGAAGTTGCCTGTGAATGTGGAGTTGGTGGCATGTGAAACCCGCATGTGGAGCATTCGTTTGTGTGGGATGCTCTACCAGCTTCATTCCTAGATAATGCACTCAAAGGGCACTAAGCATAGAGTGTGAAAACTGAGTTTCCTTGAGAGCTGCTTGGAAGCCTGATGGTGTGTGAAGTTAGTGAGCCAAATGGAGTTGTTCTCCCACAAGAACCACTCGGCTGATCCTTCTGCAATATGCCCTTCACCAAGATGCAGTGTTTCCTTGATTGAATTAGCTCTCACACCAATATTTGCGTCTAGAGCCTTTGCATTGAGGGCTATCTGAAAACGGCTGTGGCGCTGAAGTTTCCTGTGAATGTGGAGTTGGTGGCATGTGAAACCCGCATGTGGAGCATTCGTTTGTGTGGGATGCTCTACCAGCTTCATTCCTAGATAATGCACTCAAAGGGCACTAAGCATAGAGTGTGAAAAGTGAGTTTCCTTGAGAGCTGCTTGGAAGCCTGATGGTGTGTGAAGTTAGTGAGCCAAATGGAGTTGTTCTCCCACAAGAACCACTCGGCTGATCCTTCTGCAATATGCCCTTCACCAACATGCAGTGTTTCCTTGATTGAATTAGCTCTCACACCAATATTTGCGTCTAGAGCCTTTGCATTGAGGGCTATCTGAAAACGGCTGTGGCGCTGAAGTTGACTGTGAATGTGGAGTTGTTGGCATGTGAAACCCGCATGTGGAGCATTCGTATGTGTGGGATGCTCTACCAGCTTCATTCCTAGATAATGCACTCAAAGGGCACTCAGCATAGAGTGTGAAAACTGAGTTTCCTTCAGAGCTGCTTGGAAGCCTGATGGTGTGTGAAGTTAGTGAGCCAAATGGAGTTGTTCTCCCACAAGAACCACTCGGCTGATCCTTCTGCAATATGCCCTTCACCAACATGCAGTGTTTCCTTGATTGAATTAGCTCTCACACCAATATTTGCGTCTAGAGCCTTTGCATTGAGGGCTATCTGAAAACGGCTGTGGCGCTGAAGTTGCCTGTGAATGTGGAGTTGGTGGCATGTGAAACCCGCATGTGGAGCATTCGTTTGTGTGGGATGCTCTACCAGCTTCATTCCTAGATAATGCACTCAAAGGGCACTAAGCATAGAGTGTGAAAACTGAGTTTCCTTGAGAGCTGCTTGGTGGCCTGATGGTGTGTGAAGTTAGTGAGCCAAATGGAGTTGTTCTCCCACAAGAACCACTCAGCTGATCCTTCTTCAATATGCCCTTCACCAACATGCAGTGTTTCCTTGATTGAATTAGCTCTCACACCAATATTTGCGTCTAGAGCCTTTGCATTGAGGGCTATCTGAAAACGGCTGTGGCGCTGAAGTTGCCTGTGAATGTGGAGTTGGTGGCATGTGAAACCCGCATGTGGAGCATTCGTTTGTGTGGAATGCTCTACCAGGTTCATTCCTAGATAATGCACTCAAAGGGCACTAAGCATAGAGTAAGAAAACTGAGTTTCCTTGAGAGCTGCTTGGAAGCCTGATGGTGTGTGAAGTTAGTGAGCCAAATGGAGTTGTTCTCCCACAAGAACCACTCGGCTGATCCTTCTGCAATATGCCCTTCACCAACATGCAGTGTTTCCTTGATTGAATTAGCTCTCACACCAATATTTGCGTCTAGAGCCTTTGCATTGAGGGCTATCTGAAAACGGCTGTGGCTCAGAATTTCCCTTGAATGTGGAGTTGGTGTCATATGAAACCCGCATGTGGAGCATTCATTTGTGTGGGATGCTCTACCAGGTTCATTCCTAGATAATGCACTCAAAGGGCACTAAGCATAGAGTGTGAAAACTGAGTTTCCTTGAGAGCTGCTTGGAAGCCTGATGGTGTGTGAAGTTAGTGAGCCAAATGGAGTTGTTCTCCCACAAGAACCACTCGGCTGATCCTTCTGCAATATGCCCTTCACCAACATGCAGTGTTTCCTTGATTGAATTAGCTCTCACACCAATATTTGCGTCTAGAGCCTTTGCATTGAGGGCTATCTGAAAACGGCTGTGGCGCTGAAGTTGCCTGTGAATGTGGAGTTGGTGGCATGTGAAACCCGCATGTGGAGCATTCGTTTGTGTGGGATGCTCTACCAGCTTCATTCCTAGATAATGCACTCAAAGGGCACTAAGCATAGAGTGTGAAAAGTGAGTTTCCTTGAGAGCTGCTTGGAAGCCTGATGGTGTGTGAAGTTAGTGAGCCAAATGGAGTTGTTCTCCCACAAGAACCACTCGGCTGATCCTTCTGCAATATGCCCTTCACCAACATGCAGTGTTTCCTTGATTGAATTAGCTCTCACACCAATATTTGCATCTAGAGCCTTTGCATTGAGGGCTATCTGAAAACGGCTGTGGCGCTGAAGTTGCCTGTGAATGTGGAGTTGGTGGCATGTGAAACCCGCATGTGGAGCATTTGTTTGTGTGGGATGCTCTACCAGGTTCATTCCTAGATAATGCACTCAAAGGGCACTAAGCATAGAGTGTGAAAACTGAGTTTCCTTGAGAGCTGCTTGGAAGCCTGATGGTGTGTGAAGTTAGTGAGCCAAATGGAGTTGTTCTCCCACAAGAACCACTCGGCTGATCCTTCTGCAATATGCCCTTCACCAACATGCAGTGTTTCCTTGATTGAATTAGCTCTCACACCAATATTTGCATCTAGAGCCTTTGCATTGAGGGCTATCTGAAAACGGCTGTGGCGCTGAAGTTGCCTGTGAATGTGGAGTTGGTGGCATGTGAAACCCGCATGTGGAGCATTTGTTTGTGTGGGATGCTCTACCAGGTTCATTCCTAGATAATGCACTCAAAGGGCACTAAGCATAGAGTGTGAAAAGTGAGTTTCCTTGAGAGCTGCTTGGAAGCCTGATGGTGTGTGAAGTTAGTGAGCCAAATGGAGTTGTTCTCCCACAAGAACCACTCGGCTGATCCTTCTGCAATATGCCCTTCACCAACATGCAGTGTTTCCTTGATTGAATTAGCTCTCACACCAATATTTGCATCTAGAGCCTTTGCATTGAGGGCTATCTGAAAACGGCTGTGGCGCTGAAGTTGCCTGTGAATGTGGAGTTGGTGGCATGTGAAACCCGCATGTGGAGCATTTGTTTGTGTGGGATGCTCTACCAGGTTCATTCCTAGATAATGCACTCAAAGGGCACTAAGCATAGAGTGTGAAAACTGAGTTTCCTTGAGAGCTGCTTGGAAGCCTGATGGTGTGTGAAGTTAATGAGCCAAATGGAGTTGTTCTCCCACAAGAACCACTCGGCTGATCCTTCTGCAATATGCCCTTCACCAACATGCAGTGTTTCCTTGATTGAATTAGCTCTCACACCAATATTTGCGTCTAGAGCCCTTGCATTGAGGGCTATCTGAAAACGGCTGTGGCGCTGAAGTTGCCTGTGAATGTGGAGTTGGTGGCATGTGAAACCCGCATGTGGAGCATTCGTTTGTGTGGGATGCTCTACCAGCTTCATTCCTAGATAATGCACTCAAAGGGCACTAAGCATAGAGTGTGAAAACTGAGTTTCCTTGAGAGCTGCTTGGAAGCCTGATGGTGTGTGAAGTTAGTGAGCCAAATGGAGTTGTTCTCCCACAAGAACCACTCGGCTGATCCTTCTGCAATATGCCCTTGCCAACATGCAGTGTTTCCTTGATTGAATTAGCTCTCACACCAATATTTGCGTCTAGAGCCTTTGCATTGAGGGCTATCTGAAAACGGCTGTGGCGCTGAAGTTGCCTGTGAATGTGGAGTTGGTGGCATGTGAAACCCGCATGTGGAGCATTTGTTTGTGTGGGATGCTCTACCAGGTTCATTCCTAGATAATGCACTCAAAGGGCACTAAGCATAGAGTGTGAAAAGTGCGTTTCCTTGAGAGCTGCTTGGAAGCCTGATGGTGTGTGAAGTTAGTGAGCCAAATGGAGTTGTTCTCCCACAAGAACCACTCGGCTGATCCTTCTTCAATATGCCCTTCACCAAAATGCAGTGTTTCCTTGATTGAATTAGCTCTCACACCAATATTTGCGTCTAGAGCCTTTGCATTGAGGGCTATCTGAAAACGGCTGTGGCGCTGAAGTTGCCTGTGAATGTGGAGTTGGTGGCATGTGAAACCCGCATGTGGAGCATTCGTTTGTGTGGGATGCTCTACCAGGTTCATTCCTAGATAATGCACTCAAAGGGCACTAAGCATAGAGTGTGAAAACTGAGTTTCCTTGAGAGCTGCTTGGTGGCCTGATGGTGTGTGAAGTTAGTGAGCCAAATGGAGTTGTTCTCCCACAAGAACCACTCAGCTGATCCTTCTTCAATATGCCCTTCACCAACATGCAGTGTTTCCTTGATTGAATTAGCTCTCACACCAATATTTGCGTCTAGAGCCTTTGCATTGAGGGCTATCTGAAAACGGCTGTGGCGCTGAAGTTGCCTGTGAATGTGGAGTTGGTGGCATGTGAAACCCGCATGTGGAGCATTCGTTTGTGTGGGATGCTCTACCAGGTTCATTCCTAGATAATGCACTCAAAGGGCACTAAGCATAGAGTGTGAAAACTGAGTTTCCTTGAGAGCTGCTTGGTGGCCTGATGGTGTGTGAAGTTAGTGAGCCAAATGGAGTTGTTCTCCCACAAGAACCACTCAGCTGATCCTTCTTCAATATGCCCTTCACCAACATGCAGTGTTTCCTTGATTGAATTAGCTCTCACACCAATATTTGCGTCTAGAGCCTTTGCATTGAGGGCTATCTGAAAACGGCTGTGGCGCTGAAGTTGCCTGTGAATGTGGAGTTGGTGGCATGTGAAACCCGCATGTGGAGCATTCGTTTGTGTGGAATGCTCTACCAGGTTCATTCCTAGATAATGCACTCAAAGGGCACTAAGCATAGAGTAAGAAAACTGAGTTTCCTTGAGAGCTGCTTGGAAGCCTGATGGTGTGTGAAGTTAGTGAGCCAAATGGAGTTGTTCTCCCACAAGAACCACTCGGCTGATCCTTCTGCAATATGCCCTTCACCAACATGCAGTGTTTCCTTGATTGAATTAGCTCTCACACCAATATTTGCGTCTAGAGCCTTTGCATTGAGGGCTATCTGAAAACGGCTGTGGCTCAGAATTTCCCTTGAATGTGGAGTTGGTGTCATATGAAACCCGCATGTGGAGCATTCATTTGTGTGGGATGCTCTACCAGGTTCATTCCTAGATAATGCACTCAAAGGGCACTAAGCATAGAGTGTGAAAACTGAGTTTCCTTGAGAGCTGCTTGGAAGCCTGATGGTGTGTGAAGTTAGTGAGCCAAATGGAGTTGTTCTCCCACAAGAACCACTCGGCTGATCCTTCTGCAATATGCCCTTCACCAACATGCAGTGTTTCCTTGATTGAATTAGCTCTCACACCAATATTTGCATCTAGAGCCTTTGCATTGAGGGCTATCTGAAAACGGCTGTGGCGCTGAAGTTGCCTGTGAATGTGGAGTTGGTGGCATGTGAAACCCGCATGTGGAGCATTTGTTTGTGTGGGATGCTCTACCAGGTTCATTCCTAGATAATGCACTCAAAGGGCACTAAGCATAGAGTGTGAAAACTGAGTTTCCTTGAGAGCTGCTTGGAAGCCTGATGGTGTGTGAAGTTAGTGAGCCAAATGGAGTTGTTCTCCCACAAGAACCACTCGGCTGATCCTTCTTCAATATGCCCTTCACCAACATGCAGTGTTTCCTTGATTGAATTAGCTCTCACACCAATATTTGCGTCTAGAGCCCTTGCATTGAGGGCTATCTGAAAACGGCTGTGGCGCTGAAGTTGCCTGTGAATGTGGAGTTGGTGGCATGTGAAACCCGCATGTGGAGCATTCGTTTGTGTGGGATGCTCTACCAGGTTCATTCCTAGATAATGCACTCAAAGGGCACTAAGCATAGAGTGTGAAAACTGAGTTTCCTTGAGAGCTGCTTGGAAGCCTGATGGTGTGTGAAGTTAGTGAGCCAAATGGAGTTGTTCTCCCACAAGAACCACTCGGCTGATCCTTCTTCAATATGCCCTTCGCCAACATGCCGTGTTTCCTTGATTGAATTAGCTCTCACACCAATATTTGCGTCTAGAGCCCTTGCATTGAGGGCTATCTGAAAACGGCTGTGGCGCTGAAGTTGCCTGTGCAAGTGGAGTTGGTGGCATGTGAAACCCGCATGTGGAGCATTCGTTTGTGTGGGATGCTCTCCCAGGTTCATTCCTAGATAATGCACTCAAAGGGCACTAAGCATAGAGTGTGAAAACTGAGTTTCCTTGAGAGCTGCTTGGAAGCCTGATGGTGTGTGAAGTTAGTGAGCCAAATGGAGTTGTTCTCCCACAAGAACCACTCAGCTGATCCTTCTTCAATATGCAATTCAACCAACATGCAGTGTTTCCTTGATTGAATTAGCTCTCACACCAATATTTGTGTCTAGAGCCTTTGCATTGAGGGCTATCTGAAAACGGCTGTGGCGCTGAAGTTGCCTGTGAATGTGGAGTTGGTGGCATGTGAAGCCCGCATGTGGAGCATTTGTTTGTGTGGGATGCTCTACCAGCTTCATTCCTAGATAATGCACTCAAAGGGCAATAAGCATAGAGTGTGAAAACTGAGTTTCCTTGAGAGCTGCTTGGAAGCCTGATGGTGTGTGAAGTTAGTGAGCCAAATGGAGTTGTTCTCCCACAAGAACCACTCGGCTGATCCTTCTGCAATATGCCCTTCGCCAACATGCAGTGTTTCCTTGATTGAATTAGCTCTCACACCAATATTTGCGTCTAGAGCCTTTGCATTGAGGGCTATCTGAAAACGGCTGTGGCGCTGAAGTTGCCTGTGAATGTGGAGTTGGTGGCATGTGAAACCCGCATGTGGAGCATTTGTTTGTGTGGGATGCTCTACCAGGTTCATTCCTAGATAATGCACTCAAAGGGCACTAAGCATAGAGTGTGAAAAGTGCGTTTCCTTGAGAGCTGCTTGGAAGCCTGATGGTGTGTGAAGTTAGTGAGCCAAATGGAGTTGTTCTCCCACAAGAACCACTCGGCTGATCCTTCTTCAATATGCCCTTCACCAAAATGCAGTGTTTCCTTGATTGAATTAGCTCTCACACCAATATTTGCGTCTAGAGCCTTTGCATTGAGGGCTATCTGAAAACGGCTGTGGCGCTGAAGTTGCCTGTGAATGTGGAGTTGGTGGCATGTGAAACCCGCATGTGGAGCATTCGTTTGTGTGGGATGCTCTACCAGGTTCATTCCTAGATAATGCACTCAAAGGGCACTAAGCATAGAGTGTGAAAAGTGAGTTTCCTTGAGAGCTGCTTGGAAGCCTGATGGTGTGTGAAGTTAGTGAGCCAAATGGAGTTGTTCTCCCACAAGAACCACTCAGCTGATCCTTCTTCAATATGCCCTTCACCAACATGCAGTGTTTCCTTGATTGAATTAGCTCTCACACCAATATTTGCGTCTAGAGCCTTTGCATTGAGGGCTATGTGAAAACGGCTGTGGCGCTGAAGTTGCCTGTGAATGTGGAGTTGGTGGCATGTGAAACCCGCATGTGGAGCATTCGTTTGTGTGGAATGCTCTACCAGGTTCATTCCTAGATAATGCACTCAAAGGGCACTAAGCATAGAGTAAGAAAACTGAGTTTCCTTGAGAGCTGCTTGGAAGCCTGATGGTGTGTAAAGTTAGTGAGCCAAATGGAGTTGTTCTCCCACAAGAACCACTCGGCTGATCCTTCTGCAATATGCCCTTCACCAACATGCAGTGTTTCCTTGATTGAATTAGCTCTCACACCAATATTTGCATCTAGAGCCTTTGCATTGAGGGCTATCTGAAAACGGCTGTGGCTCAGAATTTCCCTTGAATGTGGAGTTGGTGTCATATGAAACCCGCATGTGGAGCATTCATTTGTGTGGGATGCTCTACCAGGTTCATTCCTAGATAATGCACTCAAAGGGCACTAAGCATAGAGTGTGAAAACTGAGTTTCCTTGAGAGCTGCTTGGAAGCCTGATGGTGTGTGAAGTTAGTGAGCCAAATGGAGTTGTTCTCCCACAAGAACCACTCGGCTGATCCTTCTGCAATATGCCCTTTACCAACATGCAGTGTTTCCTTGATTGAATTAGCTATCACACCAATATTTGCGTCTAGAGCCTTTGCATTGAGGGCTATGTGAAAACGGCTGTGGCGCTGAAGTTGCCTGTGAATGTGGAGTTGGTGGCATGTGAAACCCGCATGTGGAGCATTCGTTTGTGTGGGATGCTCTACCAGCTTCATTCCTAGATAATGCACTCAAAGGGCACTAAGCATAGAGTGTGAAAACTGAGTTTCCTTGAGAGCTGCTTGGAAGCCTGATGGTGTGTGAAGTTAGTGAGCCAAATGGAGTTGTTCTCCCACAAGAACCACTCGGCTGATCCTTCTGCAATATGCCCTTCACCAACATGCAGTGTTTCCTTGATTGAATTAGCTCTCACACCAATATTTGCGTCTAGAGCCTTTGCATTGAGGGCTATCTGAAAACGGCTGTGGCGCTGAAGTTTCCTGTGAATTTGGAGTTGGTGGCATGTGAAACCCGCATGTGGAGCATTCGTTTGTGTGGGATGCTCTACCAGGTTCATTCCTAGATAATGCACTCAAAGGGCACTAAGCATAGAGTGTGAAAACTGTGTTTCCTTGAGAGCTGCTTGGAAGCCTGATGGTGTGTGAAGTTAGTGAGCCAAATGGAGTTGTTCTCCCACAAGAACCACTCGGCTGATCCTTCTGCAATATGCCCTTCACCAACATGCAGTGTTTCCTTGATTGAATTAGCTCTCACACCAATATTTGCGTCTAGAGCCTTTGCATTGAGGGCTATCTGAAAACGGCTGTGGCGCTGAAGTTGCCTGTGAATGTGGAGTTGGTGGCATGTGAAACCCCCATGTGGAGCATTCGTTTGTGTGGGATGCTCTACCAGCTTCATTCCTAGATAATGCAATCAAAGGGCACTAAGCATAGAGTGTGAAAACTGAGTTTCCTTGAGAGCTGCTTGGAAGCCTGATAGTGTGTGAAGTTAGTGAGACAAATGGAGTTGTTCTCCCACAAGAACCACTCGGCTGATCCTTCTTCAATATGCCCTTCACCAACATGCAGTGTTTCCTTGATTGAATTAGCTCTCACACCAATATTTGCGTCTAGAGCCTTTGCATTGAGGGCTATGTGAAAACGGCTGTGGCGCTGAAGTTGCCTGTGAATGTGGAGTTGGTGGCATGTGAAACCCGCATGTGGAGCATTCGTTTGTGTGGGATGCTCTACCAGGTTCATTCCTAGATAATGCACTCAAAGGGCACTAAGCATAGAGTGTGAAAACTGAGTTTCCTTGAGAGCTGCTTGGAAGCCTGATGGTGTGTGAAGTTAGTGAGCCAAATGGAGTTGTTCTCCCACAAGAACCACTCAGCTGATCCTTCTGCAATATGCCCTTCACCAACATGCAGTGTTTCCTTGATTGAATTAGCTCTCACACCAATATTTGTGTCTAGAGCCTTTGCATTGAGGGCTATCTGAAAACGGCTGTGGCGCTGAAGTTGCCTGTGAATGTGGAGTTGGTGTCATATGAAACCCGAATGTGGAGCATTCATTTGTGTGGGATGCTCTACCAGCTTCATTCCTAGATAAT
Source organism: Ochotona princeps (assembly GCF_030435755.1). NCBI lineage: Eukaryota > Metazoa > Chordata > Mammalia > Lagomorpha > Ochotonidae > Ochotona > Ochotona princeps. The sequence continues at coordinate 16,994 of NW_026696349.1, read as the reverse complement.
GCACTCAAAGGGCACTAAGCATAGAGTGTGAAAACTGAGTTTCCTTGAGAGCTGCTTGGAAGCCTGATGGTGTGTGAAGTTAGTGAGCCAAATGGAGTTGTTCTCCCACAAGAACCACTCGGCTGATCCTTCTGCAATATGCCCTTCACCAACATGCAGTGTTTCCTTCATTGAATTAGCTCTCACACCAATATTTGCGTCTAGAGCCTTTGCATTGAGGGCTATCTGAAAACGGCTGTGGCGCTGAAGTTGCCTGTGAATGTGGAGTTGGTGGCATGTGAAACCCGCATGTGGAGCATTCGTTTGTGTGGGATGCTCTACCAGCTTCATTCCTAGATAATGCACTCAAAGGGCACTAAGCATAGAGTGTGAAAAGTGAGTTTCCTTGAGAGCTGCTTGGAAGCCTGATGGTGTGTGAAGTTAGTGAGCCAAATGGAGTTGTTCTCCCACAAGAACCACTCGGCTGATCCTTCTGCAATATGCCCTTCACCAACATGCAGTGTTTCCTTGATTGAATTAGCTCTCACACCAATATTTGTGTCTAGAGCCTTTGCATTGAGGGCTATCTGAAAACGGCTGTGGCGCTGAAGTTGCCTGTGAATGTGGAGTTGGTGGCATGTGAAACCCGCATGTGGAGCATTCGTTTGTGTGGGATGCTCTACCAGCTTCATTCCTAGATAATGCACTCAAAGGGCACTAAGCATAGAGTGTGAAAACTGAGTTTCCTTGAGAGCTGCTTGGAAGCCTGATGGTGTGTGAAGTTAGTGAGCCAAATGGAGTTGTTCTCCCACAAGAACCACTCGGCTGATCCTTCTGCAATATGCCCTTCACCAACATGCATTGTTTCCTTGATTGAATTAGCTCTCACACCAATATTTGCGTCTAGAGCCTTTGCATTGAGGGCTATCTGAAAACGGCTGTGGCGCTGAAGTTGCCTGTGAATGTGGAGTTGGTGGCATGTGAAACCCGCATGTGGAGCATTTGTTTGTGTGGGATGCTCTACCAGGTTCATTCCTAGATAATGCACTCAAAGGGCACTAAGCATAGAGTGTGAAAAGTGAGTTTCCTTGAGAGCTGCTTGGAAGCCTGATGGTGTGTGAAGTTAGTGAGCCAAATGGAGTTGTTCTCCCACAAGAACCACTCGGCTGATCCTTCTTCAATATGCCCTTCACCAACATGCAGTGTTTCCTTGATTGAATTAGCTCTCACACCAATATTTGCGTCTAGAGCCTTTGCATTGAGGGCTATCTGAAAACGGCTGTGGCGCTGAAGTTGCCTGTGAATGTGGAGTTGGTGGCATGTGAAACCCGCATGTGGAGCATTCGTTTGTGTGGGATGCTCTACCAGCTTCATTCCTAGATTAAGCACTCAAAGGGCACTAAGCATAGAGTGTGAAAACTGAGTTTCCTTGAGAGCTGCTTGGTGGCCTGATGGTGTGTGAAGTTAGTGAGCCAAATGGAGTTGTTCTCCCACAAGAACCACTCAGCTGATCCTTCTTCAATATGCCCTTCACCAACATGCAGTGTTTCCTTGATTGAATTAGCTCTCACACCAATATTTGCGTCTAGAGCCTTTGCATTGAGGGCTATGTGAAAACGGCTGTGGCGCTGAAGTTGCCCGTGAATGTGGAGTTGGTGGCATGTGAAACCCGCATGTGGAGCATTCGTTTGTGTGGAATGCTCTACCAGGTTCATTCCTAGATAATGCACTCAAAGGGCACTAAGCATAGAGTAAGAAAAGTGAGTTTCCTTGAGAGCTGCTTGGAAGCCTGATGGTGTGTGAAGTTAGTGAGCCAAATGGAGTTGTTCTCCCACAAGAACCACTCGGCTGATCCTTCTTCAATATGCCCTTCACCAACATGCAGTGTTTCCTTGATTGAATTAGCTCTCACACCAATATTTGCGTCTAGAGCCTTTGCATTGAGGGCTATCTGAAAACGGCTGTGGCGCTGAAGTTGCCTGTGAATGTGGAGTTGGTGTCATATGAAACCCGAATGTGGAGCATTCATTTGTGTGGGATGCTCTACCAGCTTCATTCCTAGATAATGCACTCAAAGGGCACTAAGCATAGAGTGTGAAAACTGAGTTTCCTTGAGAGCTGCTTGGAAGCCTGATGGTGTGTGAAGTTAGTGAGCCAAATGGAGTTGTTCTCCCACAAGAACCACTCAGCTGATCCTTCTGCAATATGCCCTTCACCAACATGCAGTGTTTCCTTGATTGAATTAGCTCTCACACCAATATTTGCGTCTAGAGCCTTTGCATTGAGGGCTATGTGAAAACGGCTGTGGCGCTGAAGTTGCCTGTGAATGTGGAGTTGGTGGCATGTGAAACCCGCATGTGGAGCATTCGTTTGTGTGGGATGCTCTACCAGGTTCATTCCTAGATAATGCACTCAAAGGGCACTAAGCATAGAGTGTGAAAACTGAGTTTCCTTGAGAGCTGCTTGGAAGCCTGATGGTGTGTGAAGTTAGTGAGCCAAATGGAGTTGTTCTCCCACAAGAACCACTCGGCTGATCCTTCTGCAATATGCCCTTCACCAACATGCAGTGTTTCCTTGATTGAATTAGCTCTCACACCAATATTTGCGTCTAGAGCCTTTGCATTGAGGGCTATCTGAAAACGGCTGTGGCGCTGAAGTTTCCTGTGAATTTGGAGTTGGTGGCATGTGAAACCCGCATGTGGAGCATTCGTTTGTGTGGGATGCTCTACCAGGTTCATTCCTAGATAATGCACTCAAAGGGCACTAAGCATAGAGTGTGAAAACTGTGTTTCCTTGAGAGCTGCTTGGAAGCCTGATGGTGTGTGAAGTTAGTGAGCCAAATGGAGTTGTTCTCCCACAAGAACCACTCGGCTGATCCTTCTGCAATATGCCCTTCACCAACATGCAGTGTTTCCTTGATTGAATTAGCTCTCACACCAATATTTGCGTCTAGAGCCTTTGCATTGAGGGCTATCTGAAAACGGCTGTGGCGCTGAAGTTGCCTGTGAATGTGGAGTTGGTGGCATGTGAAACCCCCATGTGGAGCATTCGTTTGTGTGGGATGCTCTACCAGCTTCATTCCTAGATAATGCACTCAAAGGGCACTAAGCATAGAGTGTGAAAACTGAGTTTCCTTGAGAGCTGCTTGGAAGCCTGATGGTGTGTGAAGTTAGTGAGCCAAATGGAGTTGTTCTCCCACAAGAACCACTCGGCTGATCCTTCTGCAATATGCCCTTCACCAACATGCAGTGTTTCCTTGATTGAATTAGCTCTCACACCAATATTTGCGTCTAGAGCCTTTGCAATGAGGGCTATCTGAAAACGGCTGTGGCACAGAATTTCCCTTGAATGTGGAGTTGGTGGCATGTGAAACCCGCATGTGGAGCATTTGTTTGTGTGGGATGCTCTACCAGGTTCATTCCTAGATAATGCACTCAAAGGGCACTAAGCATAGAGTGTGAAAAGTGAGTTTCCTTGAGAGCTGCTTGGAAGCCTGATGGTGTGTGAAGTTAGTGAGCCAAATGGAGTTGTTCTCCCACAAGAACCACTCGGCTGATCCTTCTTCAATATGCCCTTCACCAAAATGCAGTGTTTCCTTGATTGAATTAGCTCTCACACCAATATTTGCGTCTAGAGCCTTTGCATTGAGGGCTATCTGAAAACGGCTGTGGCGCTGAAGTTGCCTGTGAATGTGGAGTTGGTGGCATGTGAAACCCGCATGTGGAGCATTCGTTTGTGTGGGATGCTCTACCAGCTTCATTCCTAGATAATGCACTCAAAGGGCACTAAGCATAGAGTGTGAAAACTGAGTTTCCTTGAGAGCTGCTTGGTGGCCTGATGGTGTGTGAAGTTAGTGAGCCAAATGGAGTTGTTCTCCCACAAGAACCACTCGGCTCATCCTTCTGCAATATGCCCTTCACCAACATGCAGTGTTTCCTTGATTGAAATAGCTCTCACACCAATATTTGCGTCTAGAGCCTTTGCATTGAGGGCTATGTGAAAACGGCTGTGGCGCTGAAGTTGCCTGTGAATGTGGAGTTGGTGGCATGTGAAACCCGCATGTGGAGCATTCGTTTGTGTGGAATGCTCTACCAGGTTCATTCCTAGATAATGTACTCAAAGGGCACTAAGCATAGAGTGTGAAAACTGAGTTTCCTTGAGAGCTGCTTGGAAGCCTGATGGTGTGTGAAGTTAGTGAGCCAAATGGAGTTGTTCTCCCACAAGAACCACTCGGCTGATCCTTCTTCAATATGCCCTTCACCAAAATGCAGTGTTTCCTTGATTGAATTAGCTCTCACACCAATATTTGCGTCTAGAGCCTTTGCATTGAGGGCTATGTGAAAACGGCTGTGGATCAGAATTTCCCTTGAATGTGGAGTTGGTGTCATATGAAACCCGCATGTGGAGCATTCATTTGTGTGGGATGCTCTACCAGGTTCATTCCTAGATAATGCACTCAAAGGGCACTAAGCATAGAGTGTGAAAACTGAGTTTCCTTGAGAGCTGCTTGGAAGCCTGATGGTGTGTGAAGTTAGTGAGCCAAATGGAGTTGTTCTCCCACAAGAACCACTCAGCTGATCCTTCTGCAATATGCCCTTCACCAACATGCAGTGTTTCCTTGATTGAATTAGCTCTCACACCAATATTTGCGTCTAGAGCCTTTGCATTGAGGGCTATGTGAAAACGGCTGTGGCGCTGAAGTTTCCTGTGAATGTGGAGTTGGTGGCATGTGAAACCCGCATGTGGAGCATTCGTTTGTGTGGGATACTCTACCAGGTTCATTCCTAGATAATGCACTCAAAGGGCACTAAGCATAGAGTGTGAAAACTGAGTTTCCTTGAGAGCTGCTTGGAAGCCTGATGGTGTGTGAAGTTAGTGAGCCAAATGGAGTTGTTCTCCCACAAGAACCACTCGGCTGATCCTTCTGCAATATGCCCTTCACCAACATGCAGTGTTTCCTTGATTGAATTAGCTCTCACACCAATATTTGCGTCTAGAGCCTTTGCATTGAGGGCTATCTGAAAACGGCTGTGGCGCTGAAGTTTCCTGTGAATTTGGAGTTGGTGGCATGTGAAACCCGCATGTGGAGCATTCGTTTGTGTGGGATGCTCTACCAGGTTCATTCCTAGATAATGCACTCAAAGGGCACTAAGCATAGAGTGTGAAAACTGTGTTTCCTTGAGAGCTGCTTGGAAGCCTGATGGTGTGTGAAGTTAGTGAGCCAAATGGAGTTGTTCTCCCACAAGAACCACTCGGCTGATCCTTCTGCAATATGCCCTTCACCAACATGCAGTGTTTCCTTGATTGAATTAGCTCTCACACCAATATTTGCGTCTAGAGCCTTTGCATTGAGGGCTATGTGAAAACGGCTGTGGCGCTGAAGTTGCCTGTGAATGTGGAGTTGGTGGCATGTGAAACCCGCATGTGGAGCATTCGTTTGTGTGGGATGCTCTACCAGCTTCATTCCTAGATTAAGCACTCAAAGGGCACTAAGCATAGAGTGTGAAAACTGAGTTTCCTTGAGAGCTGCTTGGTGGCCTGATGGTGTGTGAAGTTAGTGAGCCAAATGGAGTTGTTCTCCCACAAGAACCACTCAGCTGATCCTTCTTCAATATGCCCTTCACCAACATGCAGTGTTTCCTTGATTGAATTAGCTCTCACACCAATATTTGCGTCTAGAGCCTTTGCATTGAGGGCTATGTGAAAACGGCTGTGGCACTGAAGTTGCCCGTGAATGTGGAGTTGGTGGCATGTGAAACCCGCATGTGGAGCATTCGTTTGTGTGGAATGCTCTACCAGATTCATTCCTAGATAATGCACTCAAAGGGCACTAAGCATAGAGTAAGAAAAGTGAGTTTCCTTGAGAGCTGCTTGGTGGCCTGATGGTGTGTGAAGTTAGTGAGCCAAATGGAGTTGTTCTCCCACAAGAACCACTCAGCTGATCCTTCTTCAATATGCCCTTCCCCAACATGCAGTGTTTCCTTGATTGAATTAGCTCTCACACCAATATTTGCGTCTAGAGCCTTTGCATTGAGGGCTATGTGAAAACGGCTGTGGCGCTGAAGTTGCCTGTGAATGTGGAGTTGGTGGCATGTGAAACCCGCATGTGGAGAATTCGTTTGTGTGGGATGCTCTACCAGCTTCATTCCTAGATAATGCACTCAAAGGGCACTAAGCATAGAGTAAGAAAAGTGAGTTTCCTTGAGAGCTGCTTGGAAGCCTGATGGTGTGTGAAGTTAGTGAGCCAAATGGAGTTGTTCTCCCACAAGAACCACTCGGCTGATCCTTCTGCAATATGCCCTTCCCCAACATGCAGTGTTTCCTTGATTGAATTAGCTCTCACACCAATATTTGCGTCTAGAGCCTTTGCATTGAGGGCTATCTGAAAACGGCTGTGGCTCAGAATTTCCCTTGAATGTGGAGTTGGTGTCATATGAAACCCGCATGTGGAGCATTCATTTGTGTGGGATGCTCTACCAGGTTCATTCCTAGATAATGCACTCAAAGGGCACTAAGCATAGAGTGTGAAAACTGAGTTTCCTTGAGAGCTGCTTGGAAGCCTGATGGTGTGTGAAGTTAGTGAGCCAAATGGAGTTGTTCTCCCACAAGAACCACTCAGCTGATCCTTCTGCAATATGCCCTTCACCAACATGCAGTGTTTCCTTGATTGAATTAGCTCTCACACCAATATTTGCGTCTAGAGCCTTTGCATTGAGGGCTATGTGAAAACGGCTGTGGCGCTGAAGTTGCCTGTGAATGTGGAGTTGGTGGCATGTGAAACCCGCATGTGGAGCATTCGTTTGTGTGGGATACTCTACCAGGTTCATTCCTAGATAATGCACTCAAAGGGCACTAAGCATAGAGTGTGAAAACTGAGTTTCCTTGAGAGCTGCTTGGAAGCCTGATGGTGTGTGAAGTTAGTGAGCCAAATGGAGTTGTTCTCCCACAAGAACCACTCGGCTGATCCTTCTGCAATATGCCCTTCACCAACATGCAGTGTTTCCTTGATTGAATTAGCTCTCACACCAATATTTGCGTCTAGAGCCTTTGCATTGAGGGCTATCTGAAAACGGCTGTGGCGCTGAAGTTTCCTGTGAATTTGGAGTTGGTGGCATGTGAAACCCGCATGTGGAGCATTCGTTTGTGTGGGATGCTCTACCAGGTTCATTCCTAGATAATGCACTCAAAGGGCACTAAGCATAGAGTGTGAAAACTGTGTTTCCTTGAGAGCTGCTTGGAAGCCTGATGGTGTGTGAAGTTAGTGAGCCAAATGGAGTTGTTCTCCCACAAGAACCACTCGGCTGATCCTTCTGCAATATGCCCTTCACCAACATGCAGTGTTTCCTTGATTGAATTAGCTCTCACACCAATATTTGCGTCTAGAGCCTTTGCATTGAGGGCTATCTGAAAACGGCTGTGGCGCTGAAGTTGCCTGTGAATGTGGAGTTGGTGGCATGTGAAACCCGCATGTGGAGCATTCGTTTGTGTGGGATGCTCTACCAGCTTCATTCCTAGATTAAGCACTCAAAGGGCACTAAGCATAGAGTGTGAAAACTGAGTTTCCTTGAGAGCTGCTTGGTGGCCTGATGGTGTGTGAAGTTAGTGAGCCAAATGGAGTTGTTCTCCCACAAGAACCACTCAGCTGATCCTTCTTCAATATGCCCTTCACCAACATGCAGTGTTTCCTTGATTGAATTAGCTCTCACACCAATATTTGCGTCTAGAGCCTTTGCATTGAGGGCTATGTGAAAACGGCTGTGGCGCTGAAGTTGCCCGTGAATGTGGAGTTGGTGGCATGTGAAACCCGCATGTGGAGCATTCGTTTGTGTGGAATGCTCTACCAGATTCATTCCTAGATAATGCACTCAAAGGGCACTAAGCATAGAGTAAGAAAAGTGAGTTTCCTTGAGAGCTGCTTGGAAGCCTGATGGTGTGTGAAGTTAGTGAGCCAAATGGAGTTGTTCTCCCACAAGAACCACTCGGCTGATCCTTCTTCAATATGCCCTTCACCAACATGCAGTGTTTCCTTGATTGAATTAGCTCTCACACCAATATTTGCGTCTAGAGCCTTTGCATTGAGGGCTATCTGAAAACGGCTGTGGCTCAGAATTTCCCTTGAATGTGGAGTTGGTGTCATATGAAACCCGAATGTGGAGCATTCATTTGTGTGGGATGCTCTACCAGCTTCATTCCTAGATAATGCACTCAAAGGGCACTAAGCATAGAGTGTGAAATCTGAGTTTCCTTGAGAGCTGCTTGGAAGCCTGATGGTGTGTGAAGTTAGTGAGCCAAATGGAGTTGTTCTCCCACAAGAACCACTCAGCTGATCCTTCTGCAATATGCCCTTCACCAACATGCAGTGTTTCCTTGATTGAATTAGCTCTCACACCAATATTTGCGTCTAGAGCCTTTGCATTGAGGGCTATGTGAAAACGGCTGTGGCGCTGAAGTTGCCTGTGACTGTGGAGTTGGTGGCATGTGAAACCCGCATGTGGAGCATTCGTTTGTGTGGGATGCTCTACCAGGTTCATTCCTAGATAATGCACTCAAAGGGCACTAAGCATAGAGTGTGAAAAGTGAGTTTCCTTGAGAGCTGCTTGGAAGCCTGATGGTGTGTGAAGTTAGTGAGCCAAATGGAGTTGTTCTCCCACAAGAACCACTCGGCTGATCCTTCTTCAATATGCCCTTCACCAACATGCAGTGTTTCCTTGATTGAATTAGCTCTCACACCAATATTTGCGTCTAGAGCCTTTGCATTGAGGGCTATCTGAAAACGGCTGTGGCGCTGAAGTTTCCTGTGAATGTGGAGTTGGTGGCATGTGAAACCCGCATGTGGAGCATTCGTTTGTGTGGGATGCTCTACCAGGTTCATTCCTAGATAATGCACTCAAAGGGCACTAAGCATAGAGTGTGAAAACTGTGTTTCCTTGAGAGCTGCTTGGAAGCCTGATGGTGTGTGAAGTTAGTGAGCCAAATGGAGTTGTTCTCCCACAAGAACCACTCGGCTGATCCTTCTGCAATATGCCCTTCACCAACATGCAGTGTTTCCTTGATTGAATTAGCTCTCACACCAATATTTGCGTCTAGAGCCTTTGCATTGAGGGCTATCTGAAAACGGCTGTGGCGCTGAAGTTGCCTGTGAATGTGGAGTTGGTGGCATGTGAAACCCGCATGTGGAGCATTCGTTTGTGTGGGATGCTCTACCAGCTTCATTCCTAGATAATGCACTCAAAGGGCACTAAGCATAGAGTGTGAAAACTGAGTTTCCTTGAGAGCTGCTTGGAAGCCTGATGGTGTGTGAAGTTAGTGAGCCAAATGGAGTTGTTCTCCCACAAGAACCACTCGGCTGATCCTTCTGCAATATGCCCTTCACCAAGATGCAGTGTTTCCTTGATTGAATTAGCTCTCACACCAATATTTGCGTCTAGAGCCTTTGCAATGAGGGCTATCTGAAAACGGCTGTGGCGCAGAATTTCCCTTGAATGTGGAGTTGGTGGCATGTGAAACCCGCATGTGGAGCATTTGTTTGTGTGGGATGCTCTACCAGGTTCATTCCTAGATAATGCACTCAAAGGGCACTAAGCATAGAGTGTGAAAAGTGCGTTTCCTTGAGAGCTGCTTGGAAGCCTGATGGTGTGTGAAGTTAGTGAGCCAAATGGAGTTGTTCTCCCACAAGAACCACTCGGCTGATCCTTCTTCAATATGCCCTTCACCAAAATGCAGTGTTTCCTTGATTGAATTAGCTCTCACACCAATATTTGCGTCTAGAGCCTTTGCATTGAGGGCTATCTGAAAACGGCTGTGGCGCTGAAGTTGCCTGTGAATGTGGAGTTGGTGGCATGTGAAACCCGCATGTGGAGCATTCGTTTGTGTGGGATGCTCTACCAGCTTCATTCCTAGATAATGCACTCAAAGGGCACTAAGCATAGAGTGTGAAAACTGAGTTTCCTTGAGAGCTGCTTGGTGGCCTGATGGTGTGTGAAGTTAGTGAGCCAAATGGAGTTGTTCTCCCACAAGAACCACTCAGCTGATCCTTCTTCAATATGCCCTTCACCAACATGCAGTGTTTCCTTGATTGAAATAGCTCTCACACCAATATTTGCGTCTAGAGCCTTTGCATTGAGGGCTATGTGAAAACGGCTGTGGCGCTGAAGTTGCCCGTGAATGTGGAGTTGGTGGCATGTGAAACCCGCATGTGGAGCATTCGTTTGTGTGGAATGCTCTACCAGGTTCATTCCTAGATAATGCACTCAAAGGGCACTAAGCATAGAGTGTGAAAACTGAGTTTCCTTGAGAGCTGCTTGGAAGCCTGATGGTGTGTGAAGTTAGTGAGCCAAATGGAGTTGTTCTCCCACAAGAACCACTCGGCTGATCCTTCTTCAATATGCCCTTCCCCAACATGCAGTGTTTCCTTGATTGAATTAGCTCTCACACCAATATTTGCGTCTAGAGCCTTTGCATTGAGGGCTATCTGAAAACGGCTGTGGCTCAGAATTTCCCTTGAATGTGGAGTTGGTGTCATATGAAACCCGCATGTGGAGCATTCATTTGTGTGGGATGCTCTACCAGGTTCATTCCTAGATAATGCACTCAAAGGGCACTAAGCATAGAGTGTGAAAAGTGCGTTTCCTTGAGAGCTGCTTGGAAGCCTGATGGTGTGTGAAGTTAGTGAGCCAAATGGAGTTGTTCTCCCACAAGAACCACTCGGCTGATCCTTCTGCAATATGCCCTTCACCAACATGCAGTGTTTCCTTGATTGAATTAGCTCTCACACCAATATTTGCGTCTAGAGCCTTTGCATTGAGGGCTATGTGAAAACGGCTGTGGCGCTGAAGTTTCCTGTGAATGTGGAGTTGGTGGCATGTGAAACCCGCATGTGGAGCATTCGTTTGTGTGGGATGCTCTACCAGGTTCATTCCTAGATAATGCACTCAAAGGGCACTAAGCATAGAGTGTGAAAACTGTGTTTCCTTGAGAGCTGCTTGGAAGCCTGATGGTGTGTGAAGTTAGTGAGCCAAATGGAGTTGTTCTCCCACAAGAACCACTCGGCTGATCCTTCTGCAATATGCCCTTCACCAACATGCAGTGTTTCCTTGATTGAATTAGCTCTCACACCAATATTTGCATCTAGAGCCTTTGCATTGAGGGCTATCTGAAAACGGCTGTGGCGCTGAAGTTGCGTATGAAGGTGGAGTTGGTGGCATGTGAAACCCCCATGTGGAGCATTCGTTTGTGTGGGATGCTCTACCAGGTTCATTCCTAGATAATGCACTCAAAGGGCACTAAGCATAGAGTGTGAAAAGTGCGTTTCCTTGAGAGCTGCTTGGAAGCCTGATGGTGTGTGAAGTTAGTGAGCCAAATGGAGTTGTTCTCCCACAAGAACCACTCGGCTGATCCTTCTGCAATATGCCCTTCACCAACATGCAGTGTTTCCTTGATTGAATTATCTCTCACACCAATATTTGCGTCTAGATCCTTTGCATTGAGGGCTATCTGAAAACGGCTGTGGCGCTGAAGTTGCCTGTGAATGTGGAGTTGGTGGAATGTGAAACCCGCATGTGGACCATTCGTTTGTGTGGGATGCTTTACCAGGTTCATTCCTAGATAATGCACTCAAAGGGCACTAAGCATAGAGTGTGAAAACTGAGTTTCCTTGAGAGCTGCTTGGAAGCCTGATGGTGTGTGAAGTTAGTGAGCCAAATGGAGTTGTTCTCCCACAAGAACCACTCAGCTGATCCTTCTGCAATATGCCCTTCACCAACATGCAGTGTTTCCTTGATTGAATTAGCTCTCACACCAATATTTGCGTCTAGAGCCTTTGCATTGAGGGCTATCTGAAAACGGCTGTGGCTCAGAATTTCCCTTGAATGTGGAGTTGGTGGCATGTGAAACCCGCATGTGGAGCATTCGTTTGTGTGGGATGCTCTACCAGGTTCATTCCTAGATAATGCACTCAAAGGGCACTAAGCATAGAGTGTGAAAACTGAGTTTCCTTGAGAGCTGCTTGGAAGCCTGATGGTGTGTGAAGTTAGTGAGCCAAATGGAGTTGTTCTCCCACAAGAACCACTCAGCTGATCCTTCTGCAATATGCCCTTCACCAACATGCAGTGTTTCCTTGATTGAATTAGCTCTCACACCAATATTTGCGTCTAGAGCCTTTGCATTGAGGGCTATCTGAAAACGGCTGTGGCGCTGAAGTTGCCTGTGAATGTGGAGTTGGTGGCATGTGAAACCCGCATGTGGAGCATTCGTTTGTGTGGGATGCTCTACCAGCTTCATTCCTAGATAATGCACTCAAAGGGCACTAAGCATAGAGTGTGAAAACTGAGTTTCCTTGAGAGCTGCTTGGTGGCCTGATGGTGTGTGAAGTTAGTGAGCCAAATGGAGTTGTTCTCCCACAAGAACCACTCAGCTGATCCTTCTTCAATATGCCCTTCACCAACATGCAGTGTTTCCTTGATTGAAATAGCTCTCACACCAATATTTGCGTCTAGAGCCTTTGCATTGAGGGCTATGTGAAAACGGCTGTGGCGCTGAAGTTGCCTGTGAATGTGGAGTTGGTGGCATGTGAAACCCGCATGTGGAGCATTCGTTTGTGTGGAATGCTCTACCAGGTTCATTCCTAGATAATGTACTCAAAGGGCACTAAGCATAGAGTGTGAAAACTGAGTTTCCTTGAGAGCTGCTTGGAAGCCTGATGGTGTGTGAAGTTAGTGAGCCAAATGGAGTTGTTCTCCCACAAGAACCACTCGGCTGATCCTTCTTCAATATGCCCTTCACCAAAATGCAGTGTTTCCTTGATTGAATTAGCTCTCACACCAATATTTGCGTCTAGAGCCTTTGCATTGAGGGCTATGTGAAAACGGCTGTGGCGCTGAAGTTTCCTGTGAATGTGGAGTTGGTGGCATGTGAAACCCGCATGTGGAGCATTTGTTTGTGTGGGATGCTCTACCAGCTTCATTCCTAGATAATGCACTCAAAGGGCACTAAGCATAGAGTGTGAAAACTGAGTTTCCTTGAGAGCTGCTTGGTGGCCTGATGGTGTGTGAAGTTAGTGAGCCAAATGGAGTTGTTCTCCCACAAGAACCACTCAGCTGATCCTTCTTCAATATGCCCTTCCCCAACATGCAGTGTTTCCTTGATTGAATTAGCTCTCACACCAATATTTGCGTCTAGAGCCTTTGCATTGAGGGCTATGTGAAAACGGCTGTGGCGCTGAAGTTGCCTGTGAATGTGGAGTTGGTGGCATGTGAAACCCGCATGTGGAGAATTCGTTTGTGTGGGATGCTCTACCAGCTTCATTCCTAGATAATGCACTCAAAGGGCACTAAGCATAGAGTAAGAAAAGTGAGTTTCCTTGAGAGCTGCTTGGAAGCCTGATGGTGTGTGAAGTTAGTGAGCCAAATGGAGTTGTTCTCCCACAAGAACCACTCGGCTGATCCTTCTGCAATATGCCCTTCCCCAACATGCAGTGTTTCCTTGATTGAATTAGCTCTCACACCAATATTTGCACCTAGAGCCTTTGCATTGAGGGCTATCTGAAAACGGCTGTGGCTCAGAATTTCCCTTGAATGTGGAGTTGGTGTCATATGAAACCCGCATGTGGAGCATTCATTTGTGTGGGATGCTCTACCAGGTTCATTCCTAGATAATGCACTCAAAGGGCACTAAGCATAGAGTGTGAAAACTGAGTTTCCTTGAGAGCTGCTTGGAAGCCTGATGGTGTGTGAAGTTAGTGAGCCAAATGGAGTTGTTCTCCCACAAGAACCACTCAGCTGATCCTTCTGCAATATGCCCTTCACCAACATGCAGTGTTTCCTTGATTGAATTAGCTCTCACACCAATATTTGCGTCTAGAGCCTTTGCATTGAGGGCTATCTGAAAACGGCTGTGGCGCTGAAGTTTCCTGTGAATTTGGAGTTGGTGGCATGTGAAACCCGCATGTGGAGCATTCGTTTGTGTGGGATGCTCTACCAGGTTCATTCCTAGATAATGCACTCAAAGGGCACTAAGCATAGAGTGTGAAAACTGTGTTTCCTTGAGAGCTGCTTGGAAGCCTGATGGTGTGTGAAGTTAGTGAGCCAAATGGAGTTGTTCTCCCACAAGAACCACTCGGCTGATCCTTCTTCAATATGCCCTTCACCAACATGCAGTGTTTCCTTGATTGAATTAGCTCTCACACCAATATTTGCGTCTAGAGCCTTTGCATTGAGGGCTATCTGAAAACGGCTGTGGCACTGAAGTTGCCTGTGAATGTGGAGTTGGTGGCATGTGAAACCCGCATGTGGAGCATTCGTTTGTGTGGGATGCTCTACCAGCTTCATTCCTAGTTTAAGCACTCAAAGGGCACTAAGCATAGAGTGTAAAAACTGAGTTTCCTTGAGAGCTGCTTGGAGGCCTGATGGTGTGTGAAGTTAGTGAGCCAAATGGAGTTGTTCTCCCACAAGAACCACTCGGCTGATCCTTCTGCAATATACCATTCACCAACATGCAGTGTTTCCTTGATTGAATTATCTCTCACACCAATATTTGCGTCTAGAGCCTTTGCAATGAGGGCTATCTGAAAACGGCTGTGGCGCTGAAGTTGCCTGTGAATGTGGAGTTGGTGGCATGTGAAACCCGCATGTGGAGCATTCGTTTGTGTGGAATGCTCTACCAGGATCATTCCTAGATAATGCACTCAAAGGGCACTAAGCATAGAGTGAGAAAAATGAGTTTCCTTGAGAGCTGCTTGGAAGCCTGATGGTGTGTGAAGTTAGTGAGCCAAATGGAGTTGTTCTCCCACAAGAACCACTCGGCTGATCCTTCTGCAATATTCCCTTCACCAACATGCAGTGTTTCCTTGATTGAATTAGCTCTCACACCAATATTTGCGTCTAGAGCCTTTGCATTGAGGGCTATCTGAAAACGGCTGTGGCGCAGAATTTCCCTTGAATGTGGAGTTGGTGTCATATGAAACCCGCATGTGGAGCATTCATTTGTGTGGGATGCTCAACAAGCTTCATTTAAGTCCTAGGCACACAAAGGGCACTAAGCATAGAGTGAGAAAAGTGAGTTTCCTTGAGAGCTGCTTGGAAGCCTGATGGTGTGTGAAGGTAGTGAGCCAAATGGAGTTGTTCTCCCACAAGAACCACTCGGCTGATCCTTCTTCAATATGCCCTTCACCAACATGCAGTGTTTCCTTGATTGAATTATCTCTCACACCAATATTTGCGTCTAGAGCCTTTGCATTGAGGGCTATCTGAAAACGGCTGTGGCGCTGAAGTTGCCTGTGAATGTGGAGTTGGTGGCATGTGAAACCCGCATGTGGAGCATTCGTTTGTGTGGGATGCTCTACCAGCTTCATTCCTAGATAATGCACTCAAAGGGCACTAAGCATAGAGTGTGAAAACTGAGTTTCCTTGAGAGCTGCTTGGAAGCCTGATGGTGTGTGAAGTTAGTGAGCCAAATGGAGTTGTTCTCCCACAAGAACCACTCGGCTGATCCTTCTGCAATATGCCCTTCACCAACATGCAGTGTTTCCTTGATTGAATTAGCTCTCACACCAATATTTGCGTCTAGAGCCTTTGCATTGAGGGCTATCTGAAAACGGCTCTGGCGCTGAAGTTGCGTGTGAATGTGGAGTTGGTGTCATATGAAACCCGCATGTGGAGCATTCATTTGTGTGGGATGCTCACCAAGCTTCATTTAAGTCCTAGGCACTCAAAGGGCACTAAGCATAGAGTGTGAAAAGTGAGTTTCCTTGAGAGCTGCTTGGAAGCCTGATGGTGTGTGAAGTTAGTGAGCCAAATGGAGTTGTTCTCCCACAAGAATCACTCGGCTGATCCTTCTGCAATATGCCCTTCACCAACATGCAGTGTTTCCTTGATTGAATTAGCTCTCACACCAATATTTGCGTCTAGAGCCTTTGCATTGAGGGCTATCTGAAAACGGCTGTGGCGCTGAAGTTGCCTGTGAATGTGGAGTTGGTGGCATGTGAAACCCGCATGTGGAGCATTCGTTTGTGTGGGATGCTCTACCAGGTTCATTCCTAGATAATGCACTCAAAGGGCACTAAGCATAGAGTGTGAAAACTGAGTTTCCTTGAGAGCTGCTTGGAAGCCTGATGGTGTGTGAAGTTAGTGAGCCAAATGGAGTTGTTCTCCCACAAGAACCACTCGGCTGATCCTTCTGCAATATGCCCTTCGCCAACATGCAGTGTTTCCTTGATTGAATTAGCTCTCACACCAATATTTGCGTCTAGAGCCTTTGCATTGAGGGCTATCTGAAAACGGCTGTGGCGCTGAAGTTGCCTGTGAATGTGGAGTTGGTGGCATGTGAAACCCGCATGTGGAGCATTCGTTTGTGTGGGATGCTCTACCAGCTTCATTCCTAGATAATGCACTCAAAGGGCACTAAGCATAGAGGGTGAAAACTGAATTTCCTTGAGAGCTGCTTGGAAGCCTGATGGTGTGTGAAGTTAGTGAGCCAAATGGAGTTGTTCTCCCACAAGAACCACTCGGCTGATCCTTCTGCAATATGCCCTTCACCAACATGCAGTGTTTCCTTGATTGAATTAGCTCTCACACCAATATTTGCGTCTAGAGCCTTTGCATTGAGGGCTATCTGAAAATGGCTGTGGCGCTGCAGTTGCCTGTGAATGTGGAGTTGGTGGCATGTGAAACCCGCATGTGGAGCATTCGTTTGTGTGGGATGCTCTACCAGGTTCATTCCTAGATAATGCACTCAAAGGGCACTAAGCATAGAGTGTGAAAAGTGAGTTTCCTTGAGAGCTGCTTGGAAGCCTGATGGTGTGTGAAGTTAGTGAGCCAAATGGAGTTGTTCTCCCACAAGAACCACTCGGCTGATCCTTCTGCAATATGCCCTTCACCAACATGCAGTGTTTCCTTGATTGAATTAGCTCTCACACCAATATTTGCGTCTAGAGCCTTTGCATTGAGGGCTATCTGAAAACGGCTGTGGCGCTGAAGTTTCCTGTGAATGTGGAGTTGGTGGCATGTGAAACCCGCATGTGG
>NW_026696348.1:0-19640 GCF_030435755.1 Ochotona princeps | reverse complement strand
TGGTGGTTGACCTCAGAGTTCTTGGCCTCCAAAGGCACTCCATTTTTTTTTTTTTTTTTTTTTTTTTTTTTTTTTTTTTTTTTTTTTTTTTTTTTTTTTTTTTTTTTTTTCATTTTATTTTTTTTTTTGACTCCATTTCCCCGTGGTCTCCTTGGCAGTAGGGATGTAGTCCTCGGTGCTCCTTGGTGAGGATCTGGGAGTCTTCAGGATTGGGATAAAAGCCTCCTCCTTTCCGCCTGCTCCACTCTGGGGTCCCCCCCTGCTCTATGCGTATGACCTCCTGTTAAGAGGTTGTTAGGATTACTCCTGATTCCCCCATATGCCTTTGTAGTTTTGCTATTGTCTAATGCTAATTCGAGTCTGTTGTCTATGAGTTACCAGTTATGATCTTGATAGGTTATATTTCCCATCTTCCTCATACCTTCTAGGGTGATGTAAGATTTCTCTGCTCTCCCTCCCCATTTCCAAGTATCATGGGGCCTTACAAGTACATTAGGTTTTACAATTCTTTGATGTAGATCATAAGCAATCTGCCTCATATCATTGGTTACGTCACAATATCTTCTTGCATGAGATACAGACTGTTTGGGGTTGAAATAATATTACTGTTTTTCGGATTGACATCATTTCATAACAGCCACATCGAGCACAACAACAACAACAACAACAACAACAGCATCAACAACACATTGCAGCACCCTGATAAAATAACGTGCCACTGAGTAAGCAACACATGCTTAACTAAAGGGAAACACAGAAGTCTCTTGGGAAAGATGATGCCATCATATACCTCATGAGCACTTGATGAATTCTACTAGAGAAAAGAGATTATTTGGAAGCAAGCAAACTGACATAAAAACATCAAAACATATGGGATACAGCCAAAAGAGCAAACAGACAATCAAGAATAAATAAATAAATAAAACTTAAAAAAAAAAACAGTATAGATTGGACTGTTGGAGTTACACTTTTAATGTTGGCTTCCTTATATGAGAATATATGGTATTTGTTCTTTTGTGATTGGCTTGTTTCACTGAGCATAATGGCTTAATGTCTCCACAGGTCCTGATGCTGTGTGGAGCCCCCGGCAGCTGTAAGAGAACTCCGCCCAGCAAGGGTTAAACCTTTCCATGATTCCAGCACTTAAAGGAAAAAGAAAACAGAGAAATCCCTTCTGCTCTCCACTGTTGTGCTAGGAACTCTGTCAAGTAAAGAAGTCCCGGAGGAGGATGCTACTGCAGCCTCCTGGGCCCCTGCAGATGTCAGGGAGAGGAGGTGGTGCCCCCTTGGAATCGGGGAGCTTGTCCCTGCTTCAGGAAGTGAGAAGACAGTCCTTCCTTCCTTCCTTCACCTGCCCTCCACTGGCGTAAGCTGCATCTGACACACACTGAGTGTTTTCCTGGGCCCGACGACCAAAAGGGAGGTAGATGAAGGGGCGGGGGACAGGGGCCGAGGTATCCAGACCCCCCTCCTGTTCAAAAATCCAGAGACATACTGGATACTTTCAAACAAAAATTAGGTTGAGAAAAATGTTCATGTTTAGCTGAGCTGGAAGGAAAGAGGAATGGGAAAGCCGCACCAGCAAAGGGGCCACAACCACCACTGGGGGCGCTCAACCAGAAAACAAGAAGCAGGGGCCAGCGACAGAACCCCCATTGTTGTCCCTTTAAAGGCTGATTTATGGAGGCTGGTGTGCTGGCTCAACAGGCTGATCCTCCTCTCACAAGAGCTGGCATCCCATATGGATTGCCAGTTGTACTCCCAGCTGCTAAAGCCTTGGGACCTTGCACCCATGTGGAAGACCCAGAAGAAGTTCCTAGCTCCTAGCTTTGGATCAGATCAGCTCAGCTATGGCTGCTGAGCCATTTCGGGAGTGAATCAATGGATGAAAGTTTTCTCTCTGTGACTCTACTTCTCTCTATAAATCGGCCTTTCCAATAAACATAAATAAATTTTTAATTGTCATAATGGTAACACTTTTTTAAAAACTGACTGATTTGAAAGGCGGCAGTAGAGAAAGAGGGGGTACATGTAAGAGATCGCACTTCCATCCAGTGGTTTGCTTCCCAAATGGTTGCAATGGCCAGAATTGGGCCAGGCTGAAATCAGGAGCCAGGAACTCCGTCAGGGCCTCCCAAGTGGGTGGTAGAGCCTAGCACTTTAGCCATCAGCTGCTGCTTCCCAGGGTGCATGTGCAGGAAGCCAGCCCAGAAGTAGAAGGGATGGGACTCCAGCAAGCACTCTGATACCGAATGTAGGTTTCCCAAGCGGCAGCCTTACCCACTGCACCGCAACATCTGCACGTGTAATTAGCACATGTGCAAACATTGAGCATCTGGTACAGTGCTTACAGCGCCTCTGGGGACATCCCTAACCAGAATCCTCTGCTTTCAATTCCAGCTTCCCGCTACTTTGCACACTAGGAAGCAGCAGGTGATGGTTCGTGCACTTGGGTCCCTGCCACTCCTATGGGAAACTCAGACTGGGCTCTAGCTCCTGGCTTTAAACCAGCCCAGTTCTACCTGTTGCAGGTATTTAAGGAACTAACTAGCAGTAGGAAAATCCATCTCCTCCTCTGCCTTTCAAATAACTTAAAAAACATTAGGTCATAACACAGAATGTTAAGCTGTTGCCTGCAACATCAACCTCCCACATGAGTGCCGGTTCAAGTCCAGGTGCCTCCCACCCTGGTGTCTGGAGCACTAGCAGCTAGGTCTGGCCCCAGAAGAGGGAGGACTGGGGAGTCTTCTCTGAGACACAGAAGGACCCCAGAAAACAGCACCATGGTGATGCCCGGCAAAGCAGGAAGACCCCTCTGACAACATCATGGTGACTCCCAGCAAAGCCAACACGCCCCCTCTGATCTCATGGTGATGCCCAGCGAAGCCAGCAGCCCTCCTCTGACAACATCATGGTGACAGCCGGCAAAGCCAGTAGGCCCCCTCTGACGTCATGGTGACGTGCAGCAGTGAGCACACACATTAGAAGCACAAACGCAGGGGCAGCACTATCAGCATTATTAAGGCCAGTAACTCCCACAAAGCCACCTGTGGACATAATGCTCCAAGCACCAGCCACATGTAGACCCGGCTCACAGAAATCCTGGAGAAATGGGACATGCCTCAAGAGGATAAGCCAAGAGGGACAATAAGGAATCAGCAACTGAAAATTCAGAGCCCCAAGGGGGAAACTCTAGCATGGCAGACAGTGGAAGTCCCAAAAGCAGGCATGCAGCCAGGCGGGGAAAGCTCCAGGCAGGACGCTCTCGGCCACCTAACCAACACAGTTAAATGAGGATTTCTGTGACAGGGGACATCTCAGACAGGAAGACATGCGGCCCCAGGAGAAGCTGTCTGTTTTCACATTTGGGTCTGATGAAGAAGGAAGAGCCGTGCAGAAATATGATTGGATGGAAGCAAATGAAGTTATGGTAACCAACCAAGGGGTAAAATGTTATTGGAAAGCCGGATATACAGAGAGGAGGAGAGACAGAGAGGAAGATCTTCCGTCCGATGATTCACTCCCCAAGTGAGCCGCAACGGGCCGGTGCACGCCGATCCGATGCCAGGAACCAGGAACCTCTTCCAGGTCTCCCACGTGGGTGCAGGGTCCCAAAGCTTTGGGCCATCCTCGACTGCTTTCCCAGACCACAAGCAGGGAGCTGGATGGGAAGTGGAGCTGCCGGGATTAGAACCGGCACCCATATGGGATCCCGGGGCTTTCAAGGCAAGGACTTTAGCTCCTAGGCCACGCAGTCGCCGGGCCCCGGAGCACTGTTTTCTGAGCCTCAACAACAAACAATAAATTAAGTTTAATACTGATAACTTCATCAGAGTCCAGAGGAAGAAAACAAATTCATTTTAGCTCAAGAGACGATTACAAATGCACGGGAACAAACAGTTCCGTAAGAGAAAAAGAGGCTGGACAAGGAACCTAATCGTGGCCAACTATGTGGCTCACCTGGGAACCAACAGGATGTAATACAAACACTGAAGTGCAACACCAGGGTACAGTACACCAAAGAGAGAGCTCCGAATCCTGGCTTTGGCCTGACCCAGCCATCTTTTCTTTTAAGCAGATGAAAAAAAATCATCAAAAATGTATATCTGTGGCCCGGCATGATACCACAGCAGTTAAAGTCCTCACCTTGAACATGTCAGGATCCCATATGGGGGCAGGTTCTAATCCCAATGGTCCTACTTCCCAACCAGCTCCCTGCTTGTGGCCTGGGAAAGCAGTCCAGGACGACCCAAAGCTTTGGGACCCTGCACCCGTGTGGGAGACCTGGAAGAAGCTCCTGGCTTTGGATTGACTCAATTCCAGCCGTTGGAGCAGCTTGGGGAGTGAATCATTGGATGGAAGATCTTCCTCTCTGTCTCTCCTCCTCTCTGTATATCTGCCTTTCCAATTACTACAAAAAAAAAAAAAAAAAATGCATATCTGGGCCTGGTGAGGTAGCCTAGCAACTAAACTCCTCACCTTTCACGCACCGGGATCCCATATGGACACCAGTTTGTGTCCTGGCTGCTCCACTTCCCATCCAGCTCCCTGCTTGTGGCCTGGGAAAGCAGTCAAGGATGGCCCAAAGCCTTGGGACCCTGCATCCGTGTGAGAGACCCAAAGGAGGCTCCTGGCTTCGGACTGGCTGATCTCCAGCCACTGTGGCCACTTGGAGAGTCAATTGGCAGACAGAAGAGCTTCCTGTCTGTCTCTCCTCCTCTCTGTATATCTGACTTTCCAATTAAAAAATATAAATTTTAAAAATATATAATCTACATTTAAAAATATTTACGGATTTGAAAGAGCTACAGATAGATCAGGAAACCCAGAGGGAGGGAGAGGTCTTCCATCTGCTTCACTTCCCAGGTAGCCACAAGATTCAGTACCAGGGCCCGGCGCAATAGTGTAGTGGTTAAGGTCCTTGCCTTGCTCCCACCAGGATCCCACCTGGGCACCGGTTCTAATCCCGGCAGCCCCGCTTCCCATCCAGCTCCCTGCTTGTGGCCTAGGAAAGCAGTTGAGGACGGCCCAAAGCCGTGAGTCCCTGCACCCACGTGGGAGACCCGGAAGAGCTCCTGGCTCCTGGCTTCGGACTGGCTCAGTTCCAGCCATTGCAGGCACTTGGGGAGTGAACCAGCAGACGGAAGATCTTCCTGTCTGTCTCTCCTCCTCTCTGTATATCCACCTTTCCAATAAAAATGAATAAATTAAAAAAAAAAAAGATTAAGTACCAGGCCAGGTTGAAAGCAGGAGTCAGGTTTAACCAGGTTTCCCAAATGGGTGGCAGGGACCCAAGTAACCAGGCCATCTTTCACTTACTTTTCCAGGCTGCCAGCAGGGAGCTGGATGGGAACTGGAACAGCCGGGACGTGAACCAATGCCCAGACGGGATGCTGCTATCGCAGGTGGCAGCTTTACCTGCTATCCCACAATATTTTTCCCAAATTACCTTTTTTTTTTATTACAAAGTCAGATATATACAGAGAGGAGGAGAGACAGAGAGGAAGATCTTCCATCCGATGATTCACTCCCCAGATGAGCCGCAACAGCCGGTGCTGTGCCAATCCAATGCCGGGAACCTGGAACCTCTTCCGGGTCTCCCACGCAGGTGCAGGGTCCCAAGGCTTTGGGCCGTCCTCAACTGCTTTCCCAGGCCACAAGCAGGGAGCTGGATGGGAAGTGGAACTGCCGGGATTAGAACCAGCGCCCTTATGGGATCCCGGGGCATTCAAGGTGAGGACTTTAGCTGCTAGGCCACGCCGCCGGGCCCCAAATTACCTTTTTTTTAAAACTGGGAAATGAGTTTTTATTGCTTAAAGGCTACTTGGTTTATGGTATTTTGTTCTAACAGCCCAAACCAACTGAGACACATGGAAAATGCCAAAAATTAACACAAGGATGAACCACAACATCCCATTATTAGAAGCATGACAACTCGTGCCGATGAAGCAGCCAGCAGAGTTCGCAGTGGTCGCCTTGGGGACCAGACTCGGACTTGTAGAGGCCTGACAGAACTGCACGACCTTGTAACTCCGAAACTTGTATTTAGACTCAGAATCAGAAGAGGAGGATTTTTCTCAAGAGAGTTAACAAAGTCCGTGTAGTGTTCCTGAAACCTGAGTGACCATGCACACAGCCAGCTCTAAAGAAGATTCTGAAACCATCATAAATGAAAAGGATGTCATTGTCCAGGGAAACCTAGAAGGAGACAAAAGCTGCCCTGGGGAGTGCCGGGATGTCGGGGCACAATCAAGGATGAAAATCTCTCTTGGGGAAACCAAGGAGTGGCGTCCTAACAAGAGGATAGCAGTCCGGGAGATGGGCAACCTCCAAGCGAGGGGGAAGAGAGCACAGTCTTGGAAAAGCAAAGGCTGACCCAGAGCTGGCATCGACCAGTGTGACGGTTACACGTGGGAGCTGGCAATATGGCCACGGCGAGGTCAGTTGAGACCCTGGGGAGCAGGTTCAAGGTGGAAGGGGTGTGTGCACGTCCCTGAAGGGCTAGCAATGCCTAGCACTCCACAGGAACGAGACAGGTGCATGCTGACCCCCGGGCTGCCAGGCAGCCTGTCAGTGGCTTGAGGCTGGGCATGCGAAGGGAGGCTTGCATACTAATTTGTAAGATGGAGGGTGGGCAGGATGTCTTTGTAGGCTGTGGGAAGGAAGACTTTCACAAAGATTCAAAAACCAGCACAGGGTGTGTGACACAGGAGCTCGAGCACACCTTTTCGTTAAGACAAAAGACAGCAGTGGCTAAACTCCTTGCCTTGCATGCACCAAGATCCTACATAGGCATCTGTTCTAATCCCGGCAATCCCACTAGCCACCCAGCTCCCTGCTTGTGGCCTGGGAAAGCAGTCGAGAATGGCCCAAAGTCTTGAGAACCTGCACCCGCATGGGAGAGCCAGAAGAGGCTCTGGGCTCCTGGCTTTGGATTGGCTCAGCTCCAGCCGTGGCGGTCACTTGGGGAGTGAACCATCGGACAGAAAATCTTCCTCTCTCTCTCTCCTCCTATCTGTATATCCGACTTGGCAATAAAAATAAATCTGGAAAAAAAAAAAAAAGACAGCAGGAAGCAGGTTGCCAGAGAAATGCAGGGGACAGAATGAGGAAGACCCGAGGCCTAGACAGCTCAGAATCCAAGGGACCCTGCTGTGTTTCCCTAAAATCCCTAAACAAGGCAGATCTGTAAATGACAGGGAAATTAGAGACAGGCCATAGAGAAACTTGGTTCCAAAGAGCATGGCCTTCAGGGCAGGCACTCTGATGCAGCACCTTAAACTGCTCCTTGGGATGGCTGCCTTCCATACACAAGTGTCTGGGACCAAGTCCCATCTCCGTTTTTACTTTTAATCCAGCTTCCCACTAATGTACCTGGGAGACAACTGATGATGGTCCAGGGTCTTGGAATACTTGTTCTTATGTGTGGGAGATCCAGCTGGAATTCCTAGTTCCTAACTGCAGTCTGGGTTAGCCCTTGCTTTTAAACGCAGGTGAGAAGTAAACCTGCAAACGGAGGATGTGTGTGTGTGTGTGTGCACGCGCCCCCTTTTTTTCTGTCATTCTACCTTGCAAATATATAAACAAAAACATTTTAAAAATAAAGGGCAGGTGTGGAGGAGGCTCAGCGTGCAGTGTGGCTGCCGGTTGCCGGCTGCTTTTTCCTGGGCCTGGAACTGCGAGAAGGGATGGCAGAGGATCTTGGAGACGAGTGGAGGGAGAACCAGCCGGCAGGAGCAGCCAGCAGTCCAGATGCATCAGATGTTGAAGCAGGTGGAGACAGCTCCAGTCCCTGCTCAGTCGAAGAAAACCAAACAGCCTGAAGAATGTTTCTTAATTCAACCAAAGACAACAAAAGAGGGTGGCACCAAGACTAAGAAGAGGAGAAAGAAGAAAATCACTGATATTCTTGCAAAATCAGAGCGCAAGCCAGGCACACCTGAAGATCTACAGAAGCTGATGGACTATGACAGCAGCAGTCACTGGGGGATTGAGTTAGAAGAACTGAACCTACCAGATTCTTGTTTCCTCAAGGCCAATGATTTGACTCACAGACTTTCATCATACCTAAAAGAAATTTGTCCTAAATGGGTAAAACTTCGGAAAAACCAGTGACAAGAAATCCGTCGTAGTGCTGATCATCTGGGGCTCATTAGGTTAGAAGCGTCACCTGGTCTGTCATAAATGTTTTCTGATTAACTAATACATGCCAAGCTGGCATGTTCCATTGTTTCAGAGATATCAATGAACAAAACAGAGCCCCTAGCCTCATGGAATTCATAATCAGCGGAGGGGACAGATAACAAGCACGTACAGATGATCTCTGACTAATAACGACTAATGGACTTGTTTCGTTTTGTTCAGTTTAGGATGATGTAGAAGCAATATGCATTTAGGAGGAGCTATATGTTAAGCCACATGATATATTCAATACGTTATTATGAAACAGGCTTTGTATTGAGTGATTCTGCATAACTGTAGCCCTATGTACAAAGGCACTTCAGAAAATGTGAGAAAATGAAATTAAAAGATACTTTACATTTTCTATGAAAAAAAATAATAATAAAGGGCATGGGCCCAGTGTAGTACTCTAGCAGCTAAAGTCCTCACCTTGCATGCACTAGGATCCCATATGGGAACCAGTTCTAATTCCAGCAGCCTTGCTTCCCATCCAGCTCCCTCCTTGTGGCCTGGGAAAGCAGTCTAGGATGGCCTCAAAGCTTTGGGACCCTCCACCCGCATGGGAGACCCAGAAGAAGCTGCTGACTCCTGGCTTCAGATCGGCTCAGTTCTAGCCACTGTGGCCACTTGGGGCGTGAACCAGCAGACAGAAGATCCTTCTCTCTCTCTCTCCTTTCTCTCTATAAATCTGACTTTCCAATAAAAAGATAAAATAAATCTTTTTTAAACTTTTTATTTATTTTTATTACAAATTCAGATATAAAGAGAGGAGGAGAGACAGACAGGAAGATTTTCCGTCCGATGATTCACTCAAGTGGCTGCAACAGCCAGTGCTGCACCAATCCAAACTGAAGCCAGGAGCTTCTTCCAGGTCTCCCACGCAGGTGCAGGATCCCAAGGCTTTGGGACATCCTTGGCTGCTTTCCCAGGCCACAAGCAGGGAGCTGAATGGGAAGTGGAGCTGCCGGGATTAGAACAGGCACCCATATGGGATCCCTGCGTGTACAAGGCAAGGACTTTAGCTGCTAGGCCACGATGCCGGGCCCAAGATAAAAGAAATCTTAAATAAATAAATAAATGGCTGTGCTTTCACCACCCTGGTGGCAGCCCTAGACTGTATTCCCAACTTTTGACCCCACCCCAGCCCAGCCTTCAGCAGGAGGGGCATTTGGAAAACCAATCAGCAAATGGGAGCTTTCTCTCTGTCACTGGTCTCCCTCTGTTTTCACAGTGGGGAACACAGGTTTCACACATTTCCTGCAGTCCAGGAAATGGGACTAGGAGCTATAGAGGCTGGGGTAGGAGGGAGACAAGGCTGCAAGTGGGGAGTTCAGAGGTCACAGAAGCCACTTGGAAAGACAGGGTAGGACACGGAAAAAAAGACCAGGGAGTGCCGCAGAGTTTGGGAAAGCAACACTCCTGGAAAAATGCCCCTCAGTCCCCCATCTCCCCGACCTGGACAAACGCCCCCACGTCCCTCGCGTCCTCCACTGTCTTCTGGGTTCTCAATGACAAAGACCACTGGCAGACGCTGTGCAGCATAAATAATAACAGCTTTATTATTCCTAGCTCCACTGGGGCGGAGAAACAGAGCAGAAGGCCTCGGCCAGAACAAATGTCCTGCGCTGCCCATGACCGCCCCTCCAGGAGCGCAGCGCCCCCAGAGCACAGCCTCGCCCCCTGGCTGGGCTTCCAGAGTGGAAGAGATGCAGGCTAGGCTCAACTTGCATTAACACACAGACACACCAACCCACCAAACCCTAAAACAGCTGAGACTGAAAGCAGCAGTTCAGATGCAGCTCTGGCCCTGACCACATGCTTCCTGTGGCTTCACTTGCCTGCACTCCCCTTCACTCAAAGAATCCACCCAAAATAACCCCCTTTTGTCATCCAGACTGTGGGACAGGAGTGAGCAATCTCTCTCATGAAGGACCTTACAAGGGGGCCACGCCATCTCCAAGAAGGAGCCACTGGCCCAAGAGAGGCCAGGAGCTGAGAGAGCACACCCCTCTTGGCAACTGGGGCTTTTCAGGAGGAGTAACAGGGACACAACGAG
Source organism: Ochotona princeps (assembly GCF_030435755.1). Lineage (NCBI taxonomy): Eukaryota > Metazoa > Chordata > Mammalia > Lagomorpha > Ochotonidae > Ochotona > Ochotona princeps. The sequence goes on along the minus strand of NW_026696348.1, from coordinate 9,403 downwards.
GGTAAGGACCTTTTGTGGGGCTCCTGTTCTTGCCAGGAACTTTCCCGAATGCCACTTCATGACAAAGAAAGCACAGGACAAGAATGCCAGCCAAGAAGGTAGAGATGTACCCGCCTCTGGCCAGGCCTGGTATGCTGAGACTACGTTGCTGTGCACCCCGGGCTGAGGGCTGCTGGCAGCGTGGGTCGTTCTGCCACCGTAAGGAAGGCTCTGTGCCAGGACGCTCTCCTGGCCTGGCAGGTGTCTGCTTCTTCCTGTTTTCAGTGAACTGCCTTTGTTCTGTGCTTGTCCTCATTTCCCTGTTTAGAAGGACACCAGTCCTGCTGGAGTGGGGCCCACCCTGATCACCTCATTGCCACTAACTACATCTGCAGTGACCTTACTCCCAAGTAAGATCACAATCCGAGTACTAGGGGTTAAGACTCCATGGGAGGAACCTGGTTGAGGGGTCGAATACAATCCAACTGACAACAGCTGCTGTTTACTGGGTATCTGCCACGCGCCAGGCACTACGAATGAATGCTTCATATGTAATCCTCTTAAACTCTTGTCCCCATTTTAGGGATGAGGAAACTGAGGCCCAGAGAAGTTGAGTCATTTGCACCAGATTCAACAGCAGTCATTAGCAGAGCTGGGATCTTAGAGCCTGGACTCTGTAAGTCTTGTGTGCTGCCCACCGCTCATCCTTAATTCAAAGAGTCAAAATCCCACTCAGTAGTAAGTGCGTCCAGGGATGAAGTCTGTGAGTAGGGAATGAAGAAACCCTGCAGGCGGTGGAGAAGACCTCTGTCTCAAACACCCAACAGGCTTCTTGCTGAGGCCTGGAGCCCAGGCCAGTCTACACACACATCTCAAGGCCAGCTCAGGAAAGAACGAGTGCTTACACACAGCGTCTGTTTGCCACAACTCTACTGAGACAGCTCTGCAACAACTCCCAAATGCCTGGGAAACAAGACCTGGGGTCTGTCCTGGGAAAAACACAGTGATTGGCTCCCTCACACCAAGTCAACTTCCCCTAGAGGGACTTTGTTTTGAAGATTTATTTATTTGAAAATCAAAGTTGCAAAGAGAAAGGGACAAAGAGAGATCTTCCCTTCACCAGTTCACTCCCCAGAGGGCTAAACAGCGAGGGCTGGGCCAGGCCAAAGCCAGGACACAGGATTTTCAACTGGGTCTCCCACATAGGTGCCAGGGGACCAAGTTCTTGGTCCATCCACCTTCCACTGCCAGGTCATTTGCAGAGAGCCTGCTGGGAAGTAGAGCAGCCGGGACACAAACCAGCGCCCATTTCACAGGTGTCACAGGTGGCAGCTTTAACCAGTACTGGCCTGGGAAATTTTCTGTTTTTAACAACTAACATTTCAAACTTTTGAATGTGTTTTCTTCTAAAACATCATTCAAATGATCATTCAAAATCATTCATCTATTAAAGTTCAGGCTCAGTGTGGTGGCCTAGTGGCTAAAGTCCTCGCCTTGCACATGCCAGGATCCCATATGGGTGTCGGTTCTAATCCCAGCAGCCCTACTTTCCATCCAGATCCCTACTTGTGGCCTTGGAAAGCAACACAGGATCGCCCAAAGCCTTGGGACCCTGCACCTGCATGGGAGACCTGGCAGAGAAGCTCCTGGCTCCTGGTTCCTGGCTTCAGATCGGCTCGTCTCTGGCCATTGTGGCCACCAGGAGAGTGAATCAGTGCATGGAAGATCTTCCCTTTCTGTCTGTTCTCTTCCCTGTATATCTGACTTTCCAATAAAAATAAATAATAAAATCTTTTTTAAAAATTTTTTTATAGTTCAAACTACTGTTTATAAAACCATACCATTCATCATACTTGAGGGCTGGCACTGTGGCTCAACAGGCTCATTTTCTATCTTCAAGCACCAGTATCCCATATGGACACCAGTTCATGTCTTGACTACTCCATTTCCCATCCAGTTCCTGCTTATGGACTGGAAAAGCAGCAAAGGATGGCCCAAATCCTTGGGCAGCTACAGAGGAGAGGCTCCTGGCTCCTGGCTTTGGATGGGCTCAGCTCTGGTCATGGTAGCCATTTGGGGAGTGAAGCAGAGGAAGGAAGAGTACACATTTGCCCTCACATTTCTGACGCACTGAGGGAAGCCCAGAGCCCATGTTTGTGTGCCTTGGTTCACACTGCAACTTCTGACTGCAGCTTGTGCAAAGGCTTAGGGTGGGAGGCAGCAGAGATGGCTCAAGTCTTTGGGTCCCTACCAGCTCCATGGGAGATGCTGGTTGAGTTCCCAGACTCTGGCTTCAGCCTGTCCCAAACCAGGCTGTTGTAGGCTGCACAAGGGGAACAAACCAGGGGATAGAAGCTTCCTTTCTATTTCTGTCTCTCGAAATAAAACGTAGTTAATTTATCAGATGTTCCTTGACTTAGATCAGATCATGTTCCAAATAACCCAAGCTAAACTGAAAACATGGTAGGTGGAACACATATTGACACCACCAAACCTTGAGATCAAACTAGCTCACTAACCCAGCACACTGTGGAGTATCAGTTGTCTGCTCTCCATGGCAGGGCTGGTCAGGAGCTGAGTTCCACATACTGCCCAGCACACCAAAAAAGGATCAGGACACACATCGCTAAGGGGGTGAAGACCCAAATTCAAGGTGCCAGTGTTGTGACATAGTGGATTAAGCCACTACTTGCAACACTAGATCCTACATGCACACTGGTTCAAGTCCCAGTTGTTCCACTTCTGATCCAGCTCCCTCCTACTGTACCTTGGAAAGCAGCGGAGGATGCCTCAAGTAGTTGGGCCTCTGCACCCATAAGAGTGACCCAGAAGAAGCTCCTGGCTCCTGGGTTCAGATTCGCTCAGCACAGGTCGTAGCAGCCACTTGGGGAGTGAATCAGCCGATAGATCTTTCGCTCTATTTCTTTCTCTCTCTAAATCTGCCTTTCCAATAAAAATAAGTAAATCTTTTTTTTAAAGTGTGTATTACATAAAATGTACCATTTTCAACACTTTGCAGCATTAGGTACTTTGCTATGGTGCACAGCCATCATCAACTATTTTTTTATTTATCCACAATTTTTTTTATTATGCCCAAATATAAACCCTACAACCATTCAACAGCTCTGCACCATCCCCTTCCCTGTAGCCCCAGCAGCCCTAAAGACCTTCAGAATTTCTGCCCCATAAGTTTGACATGTAATTCTGTAATTCTCTTTTGTGTCTGGCTTATTTCCCACAGCATAATACCGAGGCTCACCTCTCTTATAACAGGCCTCGGAATTTCATTCGTTTGTAAGACGGAATATTATCCCATGGTACAGACACGCCACATCCTGGTTGCCCACTCTGCTATTGGCAGATATTTGGTTCCCATAGGAAACAAGCGGCTGTGAACCTGGGTGCATCGGTGTCTACCTCAGTCCCTAATTTGATTCTCTGGGGCATGCACATGGAAACAGACTCTTGCATCTCTTGTTAACTCCACCTTTAATCCCTTCAATGTAATTTGCTTACACAAAAAGCTGCAAATGTTGTAAACAGCTGCCTGGGCTGGATTTACATAAATAAATATTCCCCTTAGTCTTTCCAGAAATGTGTCAGATAGAGGAAAAAGACATCTAAAGGCAGGCAGGAAGTAACTGACAATCCTCATTCAGGGCTGTGGATGTCATTAACAACAGAAAGCCGCCTCTCCCCTGGCCGGCGGAGTATTTTCCTGAATAATCCTTACAGGAGTCCTTCCCCAGGTGCTCCCCTCCTCCAAGCACAGCTTTCCCTAAGTCCTGGAGCAGCTCAAACTCAGGAACATTCCTTAGATTCCGTGCTTGAGCAGTCCCTAGATCTTCCCGGATGCCACACATTTTCACATGCACCCAAGCTTTCACGCCTGTTGCCCTGCAAATGGGGAAACTTACAATGGGGAAAGATGAAGGCCAAATTTCCTTTCTACTCTAAACTCAGAAGATAAGCTTTCCCAGAAAAAAAGAAAGGAAGAGAAAGAACAAACAAAAAACAAATGTTTTGTATGAAATAGGCAGATAGAGAATTTTTCTGGATGTGTCTCTTGTTTTGAGGAAAGACACACAAGGAATACAACACGGGGGCCGGCCTGTGGCAGAGCAGGTAGAGCTGCTTCTTGCAAGGCTGACATTCCACTCGGCCACTGTTCCGTGTCCAGGCTGCTCTACTTCCAATCCAACTCCCAGCTAATGACCTGGAAGAGCAGAACACGACCGAGTATTTGGGCCCCTTCCACCTATGTGAGAGACCTGGAAGAAGCTCCTGGCTTCCATCTGCTCCAGTCCCAGTCACTGAAGTCATCTAAGGAAGTGAATCCCTGGATAAAAGAGCTCTCTCTCTTTTCCTCCTCCTTTCTGTGCAACTCTGAATTTCAAATAAACAAAGCTTTTTAAAAATTACAACTTAAGAATTAAAATAATACTTTTCAGAGATATGGCCTCATGAGAAAATCAAGATTGGGCAGTGGGAGGAACACAAAGCTCAGCTGAAAGGTCACGGTCAGGAAAGGGGCGGGGCCACAGCGTCAAAGAATGAATAAACGACACATGCGCGCATGACCACCAGAGCCTAGTGGAATTTTCCTTTCAGCCACACATTACCTGGAGCAGCTTTTGAAGTAAAAAGTGCTGAATGTTCTAGGACAGTGGACAGCATCAATACCGTTTTCCAAATACATTGCAGCCGTGTGTGCCAGAAGGCCACCAAAGAGCTCACAGAGAGAAGTGTACTCACTCAGCCAGCCCCTTGCTTATGCTCACAGCACCACCTCTGATGTACCACAGCAGTGCTCAGACATACAGGCCAAAACACCTTAGACATCAAGAATGAGCTCTGGGGCCTGGGGAGTAGCCTAGCAGCCAAAGCCCTCGCCTTGCACCCACCAGGATCTCATTAGGGAGCCAGTTAGTGTCCCAGCGGCCCCACTTCCCATCCAGCTCTCTTATTGTGGCCTGGGAAAGCAGTCGAGGATGGCCCAAGGCCTTGGGACCCTGCACCTGCATGGGAGACCTGGAAGAGGCTCTGGGTTTCTGGCTTCAGTCAACTCAGCACCAGCCATTGTGGGCACTTGGAGAGTGAATCATCAGACAGAAGGTCTTCCTCTCTGTCTGTGTGTCTCTCCTCTTCTTTGTATATCTGCCTTTCCAATAAAAATAAATTAATTTAAAAAGAAGAAGAATGAACTCTCCGGGGGGGGACCTTAGATTTTTTCCTCTTCACCCTTTATGATAGAAAAATGGGGGCAAAGATGTGACTGCAGCACCCAACCAGCACGCACGTGAGAACCAGGAAGGGAGGGGGCAGTACCCCAGGGGAATAAGGGGTGGTTCCCTTGCGGAACAGCTACTCCCACTGGAGAGCGTGGGCTGGGATGGGGGTAGCCAGACTAGGCAGGGCTACAGCACCTGTGTGCCTCATGTAGACCAGATCAGTAAAGAACCAGGCTGGGCTGATTATTCCTACCGGTGCAAGCTACAATTAGAGTGGGTGAGGCTTGTTTGGGCTTGGCCACAGCATCAGCTGGCAGAAGCTGGCACTGGGGGCTAGTTCTGTCAAGTTAAACCACAGAACCACCTGCAGAGTGCATAATCCGGGAGTGGGAGTGGCCTGGGAGGGAAATAGAGGGCTCCTCTCTCTTAGGTTACCACCCCCCATGGGAGGGCACGAAAACTGGGAAAGGGGTTGGGGTGGCTAGACAGAGAGAGACCCAACAACATCCGTGAAGGCTGGATAGTTGAGCTGTTTAGATGGGACATGGTTCTCATTTCCATTGACATGTATGAGAGCAGAAGGGGATGTGGGACAGACTGGTCTAGTCTGCCACACATACTGGCAAACCAGGGTAGTGGGTGGGCCTGGAGGGGTTATTCTGGGTCGCTCTGGCTGGGCTGCAGCCCCCACTGGCTTAAGCAAGGGCCGAGTATGTGCTGGGCAGAACCAGGCTGGACTGCAAACACCCACTGATTCCAGTGGAAGACAGGGATGGAAACAGAACCAACCCAGCAATTGTAACCACCAGCTGATGGGGCAATGGACTGTGCCGGGCCCGGTTCTCGCCAGTGCATACAAGAATCTGGTCTGGGAAAACCTCACACAAAGTTTCTTTGGGGATCCCCCCAGTGGAGCTTTCAGAATCAGAACGCTAACCATCAAATTACAGAGGACAGAACAAGTCAACCATCTCAGCTATATGTTGGCAATGAAAATGCTGGGGAAACGGAGACTCTATGATGGACTGTGTCAATCAGTGGATTCTCCAACGACCGCATTGTGCTTGGAGTGGTGAGAGTGGCAGCAACTCAGATCTGTTGAAATATCAAAACCACTCTGTCAACTCTACCTTCAGACCAGAGATGGTCTCCCCAAGAAATTGATGAACTTATCTGGACAATAAGATGCTGGACTTTATGCCTGGTAGATGCTTCCAATGAAAGAATCTCAACTGAATTTGAACTGTGGTAATGCAACAGGGTGGAGGAGTCCACCATGGGGGGGAGGTTGGGGGGTTTGGGGAGGGGTGGGGGAATCCCAGTGCCTATAAAACTGTGTCACATAATGCAAGGTAATCAATAAAAAAATTATTAAAAAAAATGGGGGGGCCGGCAGCGTGGCCTAGCGGCTAAAGTCCTTGCCTTGCACACGCAGGGATCCCATATGGGCGCCGGTTCTAATCCCGGCAGCTCCACTTCCCATCCAGCTCCCTGCTTGTGGCCTGGGAAGGCAGTCGAGGACGGCCCAATGCATTGGGACACTGCACCCACGTGGGAGACCTGGAAGAGGTTCCTGGTTCCCGGCATTGGATTGGCGCGCACCGGCCTGTTGCGGCTCACTTGGGGAGTGAATCATCGGACGGAAGATCTGCCTCTCTGTCTCTCCTCCTCTGTGTATATCTGGCCGTAATAAAATGAATAAATCTTTAAAAAAAAAATGGGTGGCAAGACTTGTAGGTTCAGCCACCACCCCCAATACCATCATCCCATATGGGCTCCAGTTAGTGCCAGCTGTTCCATTTCTGATACAGCTTCCTGCTAATATGTCTAGCAACGCACTAGAGGATGGCCCAGGTGCTTGGGCCCCTGCACCCAAGGGGGTGACCTGGATGAAGGTTACGTCTCCTGGCTTAGGCCTGGTTTAACCCCAGCAAGCCCAGCAGCTGCAGTCATCTGGGATTGAACCAGAGCATAAAACACCTCTTATCCTCCTTCACCCTCCCTCCTACAACTCGGCCTTTTAAATAAATCAAATAAATCTTTTTTTTTTTAAGTATGAAGGTTCTCAGAAGACTATTTTATCCCAAGCTTGAGAATGCTTGTTCTTCAGTGGTTAGTCAATTTTTCAAAAGCCCAAAATAAATAACAAGCTAAAGAACACATTACAAAGACAGCAGTGAGGACAACTGAGCCCAGCACACAGAGGTCATTGGTCAGTAGCCACTGCACAGCTATAGGTGTGGCTTTCAAACCTGACGTGCCGAGGTCCCAGGGCTGACAATAAAAACACAGGCCCCCACAGCGGCTGTCCTGCGGCAGGAGTTAGGTGAGATGGCAGAGCAGAGGAAGGCTTCCTGGGAGGAGGCAGGCCAGTGTGGATGGCAGGCATCATTTGTGGCTCTGAGCCACCTGCAGCCTCCTACACACCTCAGGTCACCGAGATCATCTGCAGACTGAGTCCCTCTCCCCATCCCGCGCTGGGCACCCAAGGCTGTCCCTGCACCACCAGCCAGCTTCCACCAGGCTGAGGTGACAGAAACATAAACCGTCTTACAGTACGTCCAGCCACAGCGCGCCGTGTCATTCCCTCTGCTCTGGTCACCTCAGAGTGGACATCCACAAAGCAATCTTGAGGATCAGAAAGTGGGAAAAGCCTAACTATTCCACGACGAATCTGAAACCACTTGTTTTAAAGTTCTTTCATGCTGTGCTCTGAAGGACGCAGAGGAGCGGGCGCTGTGACTGGGGCTGTGCAAGGAACATCTCACATGAGTGCAGGTTCAAGCCCTGGCTGCCCCACTTCCCATCCAGCTCCCTCCTAATGGGCCTGAGAAAGCAGAAGTTGGCCCAACTATTGTAGCCACGTGGGAAACCTTGGTGGCGTTTTAGACTCCTGGCTCTGTCCTGGTCCAACCTGACCATCCGAGAAGCCAGCCAGCTTACAGAAGCTTGCTCTGTGTCTTCTGCTATCTAATTCTGCCTTTCAAATAAGTAAATGACTCCTTAAAAACCAAAACAATAACAACACAAACCAGGCTGACAGGATCCACCACAAAGGGACTCTGCAGGCACACACTGGGGCTCACAAAGTCTTTGCACTAGCAGGCAGCCATCTCCATCTACAGACACGAGAAGCCATGGGAAGCGATGGCTTTAAGTCCTGGCATGTAGAAGGAACTTGGAAGCTTCTGGCCCACCTCTCTGCCAGGTACATGGAAGCTGTCCACTGTCAGGCAAGCCCTGACTATGCAAAGACAGCCTCAGGGTGGGCCTCACCTCCCTGCCTCCCGCCTGCCACAGGGGCCCAGCCCACCCAGAGGCCACCTAGCACCTTTGCCTGTGCTGTCCTGACCCATTCTGACACCACGCCATTGAAAGGCTGAGGCCTGTTGTTCTTGCCATGATGCAGTGTAAAAGAAAATACAGCTTTTAAAAACAGCGAGGTTTAAAATGTCTTCCGTGTCAATGACAAAGGAGAGGAAAAAAAAAGAAAGAAAAACATTACTCCTAAAAATGACTCTTTTCCTAGACCATCAGGGTTGGTTTCTGAGTGGCACGTTTTTAAAACATTTAATCAGTAATCTGAATATATGTCAACACCTTCTGGCGGTGTGTTACAAAACGTAAACCTTGTCAACAGCAACAGAAAAAGGTGACACCCTTGGGACACAGAGCTTTTATGCTGACATGCAGTAATAATATAATTTTAAAATTTATCATCTGTTTAGCTGCAAGCACCAACAATTAATCTTTTTGACAATTCACACAATGCTTTACATAACACCTGGGAAGAAAAACAACGCACTCTTAATTTTAACTTTCATCATCTTATGAGCCTTAATAGCTACAAATGTGTAAAAAGCCACACATACAATAAATTTTTTGTGATTACGATTAAAATGTTAGCAAAAAAATATCTCCCCTGTCACTGTAAGCCCCTCCTGGCCTCAGTTAATAAAATTACTTAACATGAGTATTGAAAGTGAGAGCAAGTCCCCAAGGAAACGGGCGCCTCTGAGGGCTCATTTCTGTCACATCAAATGACATTTTATTCCCAAATCATTTAACCTGACTTTGCATAATGACTTATAGCTAAATGTCACTGGGCGTGGGGGAAGCCACCATGACACCGATCCCACACTCAGAAATTCCGTCAAGGCTCCAACGAACGGCCTACCTGCAGCCAGGGTTAG
>NW_026696347.1:0-23818 GCF_030435755.1 Ochotona princeps | reverse complement strand
CATGCTGAGAATTCCCTGCTACCAGAATACAGAAAAATTCCCACCAGGCACACCCCCTGCCCTGGTTCCCATGGTTGCCAATATGTACAGCAGACTGGTCCAGTCTGTCCCACATCCCATTCAGCTCTCATACATGTCAATGGGCACTGAGGCCTAGTTCAACCCAACCAGCCCCATTATCCAGCTCACACACCTGCCGGTGGGTGCCTATCTAGTCATGCCTGCCCAGTCCTGGTTCTCATGTTCATCAGTCACAGTAGCAACCCAAGAGGGAGGTGCCCACTATTTCCCTACTGGGCCCACTCCCACATTTTGCAGTCTCCAGATGGTTCTGCAGTTTAACTTGACAGAATTTGCCCCCCATGCCAGCATCTGCCAGCTGGTGCTGCGGCAAAGCCCAACCAACCCACACCCATTCTGACTTAGGCATGCAAAGAGTTGCCCCAACTAGGCTGCAGCTCCCACTGGTTTATGTGGCCAACTGTGTGGTGGGGTAGGACTGGACTGGGCAACACCCATTAGTTTGCACAAAGGACAGGGCTGGGGAGAGAAATGACCCAGCAATTACAATCACCAGTGTGCATATAAGCTGATTGGGGCAACAGGCTGTGCTGGTCCCTGATTTGGCAAGCACACACAATAATTAGGTCTGGGATTGCCTCAGATGAGGTTTCTTTGGGGATCCCCAACTGAACCAGAGAACTCAGAACTTCAACCATGGAGAAAACTGCAGGGTCCATGGTCTGACCATGGAATGATTGTTATCAGTGACTTAGATGAAACAGTGGACAGCATGGCCAATTGCACATGGAGGATACAATGACACATTAGAACCTGCAGAGGATACCTGGTACCACAACAGAGGATGGAGGACAGAACAAATCAACTACCCCATCCATGTGTTGGCAGTGAAAATCTAGGCAAATGGAGACTTTAAGATGGACTATGTCAGCCAGTAGATTCTGGAGAGATTTCGTTGTGCCTGGAGTGGCGAGATCAGCGGCAATTCAGAATTGTTGAATTATAAACCACTTGAGCGGAGCCCTTAGAGCAGGCCCTTCATCGGGGACCCGGGATGGTTGGGAGGCTGGGTGTGGCTTTTCCCCTTATTGTCCTCCCTTCCCCCAGATACAAGAAGGAAAAAAAAAAGAATGCGATAACAATGGTCTCACCCACTTTCCTCTTGTCCTTGACCCTTTGCGCCCTAATCAACTATGTAAACAACAAAATAAAAATACAGAGAAAAAAATCAATTGAACGAAAGAAAAAAAAAAAAACAGGAAAATTGTTTGTCATTCAGGAGCTGGTGGGTGTTATCTACTAAATGCATCCTAACCGGCCTGACCTAGGCTCAAGCTGAGAGCTGGATTCAGGCCCCTCACACGGGTGGAAAGGGCCCATTTGCTTCAGCCTTCCCCTGTGCTGGGCGGACCTTGCAGCCAGGTGCCAGAAGTAGGTACTCTGACTTGGCTTGGGGGTGTTCTAATTTCTAAATAAAACACCTGCTTCTTAGCTTGCAGTTTCTGCCTGACTGCCTGGGATCCCCTCAATGAACACAAGTCCCGTATTCCTTTCAGGACACACACACACACACACACACGTAAGTAAATACTTAGGAAAAAATGAAGCAAAACATTGATGGTTTGATTGACCTATTGTTTACTCCCTTCATTCCGAAAAGGACTGAAAATGGCCTTCGCAGAGGCACACTTACAGAACACCTGGCTTTGAAGAGGCAGTTTGGAATTCCCCTAGAAAACACTGCCCCACTAGCAGGTGAAGAAAGCAGTGTAACTTCCTCGGCACTGAAGCTGAGAAGCACCACCCGCTGGAGGCAGGGAGTGACTCCTCCCAACACCTGTGAGATGCCAAGTTCACCAGGGAGCGGGGCTCGGCTACCTCCAGTCACAGCACGGCTGCCTTGGTGTCCCTGGCCTCATCCCAGAAAGGATCTTTACACACACACACACACACACACACACACACACACACACACACACACACACAGCTGCAAGGAATTTGAACCTGGATGAAAACGCACAAGAAGCCATGATTGCTGGCCCTGGATTGGTGAGGACACACACTTTAACCATGGCATGCAGATCCACAGCCAAGATCAAGTGCAGCCAGGCTGGGCTCTCTGGCTCCAGCCTCCTCCACCAAGCCCGCTCTGTGCATAGCACTTCTGGATCCGGGCCAGCCTTGCTCTCGGCTCTCACCCCCTTCCCAGTGAAGGCAAGGTTTTCTGTCCCTCCGGGCCAGCCTTGCTCTCGGCTCTCGCCCCCTGCCCAGTGCAGGCAAGGTTTTCTGTCCCTCCCCTGCAGAACGCTGCAGGGCAGGGTCTGCAGCACTGGGTGGGGAGCTCCTGGAGAGAAGCCAGCGAGGGCCCCCACGAAGACCACCAGCAGTGCCGCATGATGCAGGCCTTGTCTCTGCTCTGCTGCCTCCGCTTGTGCCGGAGGCCAGCTCCAACTGGAGTTCAAGTTCAGAACTCGAGAAGGGGGTGTGGAGTAGGCAAAAAGGGACACAGATACAATCACTTGGTGCCCTCTGCCAACAGCTCAAGAAGCTGTCCGTTTTATTTACTCAGACACATCACAAACTTCTGCACACACGTGTGATTTTTCTATTTTTAACTCAATGACCAAGCTTGCATGCATAGATGTTTGATTAATTAATTTTTTACTTCCTGGTCAACTAGGTGCTCTCAAAGAAATTCTGTAAGTTACTATAATCATTTTGTTTTTTTATAATCAGTTTTTTCAAAGCAAGCCATTATTTATTCTTCAGGAGCAACCATTAGGTGACAGCCAGGACTCCAAGGCCAAGGCACATGTGGCTACCTACAAATTAGTAATACATTCCCACTACATTTCTGTTTCTACAGCTTATCTATCACTTAATGGGATAAGTGCATTCAAAAAGGAAACAAAAAACTCATGACAAAAAGTTTCATACATTAAATCCCCCATAACTGCAGGCTCTATTACCCCATAAACAGTCAAACAATAATTAAAAGCATATCTATATAATATTACTTAAAGCACCCTATAACTCTTTTAGCCAAAAAATCATAAAAGTGGCTAAAACACTTACATTTGCTGTGCTCCAAAGAGTTGCAAGGGCAAGCTAACCTTTAAGGTCATAGTAACTATATCACCATAGCAGTTTCAGCTTATACTCCCATCACTTCCATTAATTTTTAGGATACTTATCAAGCCATTTCCCAGAAGGTATTATCAGCAACATTAACTCCCGGGCTCACATCGGTTGCAAAAGTCATCTTTTAGGGGCAAACAACAAAGCCTCAATAGGTTACAGAATTCTTAGTGTGGTGGTTGAGCATCCATGCAAAGAGGGGTAAGACTGTGTTGAGGCGGTTGGAGAGACATCTGCCATGCTTTGCCATATGGCTGGAAACTCCTCGCGGCCTTGCCGACAGGGGAGCTGTTCTCTTCACACCTTCATGTCATCCATAGCCACTGCACGGATACCAGCACACTGGGGCATCATTGCCAAAGCCACCCACTCCTGAGCTGCTCAGAGTAACTTGCTCCCAGGCTGGCCTGCACCGACAGTGCCTCTGCACAAAAAGTAGCCTGCAATGCCCTCTTGTGTCCAAACAGAATGGGTGACGTTCTGTACAGGGAATGGCAACACCTGCTGTATGAAACTGGTTGTTTTTATTTTGTATAACTGCATCTTTCGTGAATATGGATGTGCTTTTGTGTGATGCAAATGCCAAAGGGAAAACTCACAATATGTAATAAATTGAGAAACCCTGATGACTGTCCTCAATCCAATTCCTTTAAAGAAACAAAGAGATTTAGTGGGGTTGACATGGTGGCATAGCAAGCACTGGCATCTGATATGGGCACTGGTTTATGTCCTGACTGCTCCACTTCTGAAACACCTCTCTATTTATAGCTTGGAAAAGCAGCACAGGATGGTCCAAGGCCTTGGGTCCCTGCACTCACATGGGAGACTACGAAGAAGCTCCTGGCTCCTGATCAGCTGAGTCCTCGCCATTGTGGTCATTTAGGGAGTGAACGAGATGATGGAAGACCTCTCTCTGTGTGTTTCTCCTTCTTTGTAGAAATGTATAAATCATTTGAGAGATCTTCCATCTGCTGGTTCACTCCCTAAATGGATGCAACAGCCAGTTCTGAGTCACAGTGACCTCCCATGTGAGTGGCAGGGGACCAAGCAATTGGGCATCATCAACTGTCCTTCCAGGTGCATTAGAAGGAAGCTGGATGGATGTTGAGCAGCCAGGACTCAAACCAGCATACCGATACTGGATGCCCACATCACAAGTAGTGACTCCATCCACTACCCACTGACTCCAATTCTAGTACCTTGTGTGCAGAACTTTAGGACACGTGGTCTACTGCCTTTGGGAAAAGCAGTGTTAGACTCTCCTTATTCTGGGACAACCAGTGGCTCATGCAAGAGTAAACCAAACCAAAAACACAAACAGGTTTAGATGGTCCACAATGAAACAATGCACAGTACATTTCCTTTAAATGTTGCTTTTAATTGCTGATACATTGAGTCAATTTTACTGTTTAGGAGAAATTAGTTTTCTTTTTTACAGAAAAGATTTATTATTTGAAAGGCAGATTTTACAGAAGAGCGAGAGATCTTCCATTTGTTGGTTTAGCTTCAATGGCTGCAGTTGAGCTGATCCAAAGCCACAAGTCAGGAGTTCTTCCAGGCATCCTACCTGGATGCAGGGGCCCAAGGCTTTTGGCCTTCCTCCACTGCTTTCTCAGGTCAGAGCAGCTGCGATTAGAACCAGCATCCATATGGGATGCCAGCACTCCAAGCAGAGGATTAGCTTGCTGAAGCATGCTCTTTGCTAGACTCCAGTTCATTTTGCAGTTTCTAAACATGATAACTTACCTCCACATTCCTTTGTCTTGCCATTGAAGGATTCATCACCTTGATTCCCGACACACCTCTTCCAGGGGCTCTTGGATAATCTTCCAAAATCATGCACACTGGTAACGACTCTGCAGTGTCTTCCTCTGAAGAAATACCCTTCCTTTTAAACACCACCCTCCTGTCCTGCTGACCTGCTCCAGGGGGATGCTCTGTTAGACTTCAGGAGGGTGTGTGCGCCCGAGCTGAAGCCACTCCATGCCCAGGTTAGCTCCACGGAGAACAGAACCCCAGGGTCACATGCAGCAACCTGTTTTCTCTTTGTCTGACTTCCTGTCTGGGGCCTAATGGTAACATACGTGTGTGTGTATGTGTGTGTGTGTGTGTGTGTGTGTGTGATTGTGACTGCTTTGGAAGGAGTCTGATTATACAATATTCACCTAGGCTGGGGAAACCAAATGAAGGCGACATGAAGTGTGTGTGTGTATGTGTGTCCTAAGTGTGGTTTTAGAAAGGGAAAAGCCTTTTAAAAATGATTTATTTTTGTTTGAAAAGTAGAATAACAGAGAAAGAAGGAGAGACACAATTCTTCCATTTGCTGGTTCACTCCCCAAGTGGCCACAATGGCCAGAATTGTGCCAATCCAAAGCCAGAAGCCAGGAGTCTCTTCTAGGTCTCCCAAGTGCATAGAGGGGCCTTAGACATTGGCCATTCTCTGCTGCTGTCTCAGGTTATCAACAGGGAGCTGGATGGGAAGTGAAGCAGCTGGGATACTAACTGGTACAAAATGGGATTCTGGCACTGCAGGCAGAGGTCCAACCTATTATGCCATGGCATTGGCCTCCAAAAGTTTGTTTTTAAAGTGCTGCATAAGATGGGAGTTTGCACTCTGGGGGGACTGGCAAGGCCCGGGGTTGGCAGAGGAGCCTGCTGGTGTTCTGTTGTGGTCTCTTTCAGCAGGACGCTGGCTCAGGGACCCACACTCCTGCACTAGGCCCAGGCAGTGTAGGAGACAGTGGGGGAGGGTAAACCTGTTGACAGCAGAGCAGCTTCCAGGATGAAGGACATAGGCCCTGGTACCCTCCAATACCCAGGAACAATCTAAACTTGGCACCTGCCACCTTCAGGCAGCACCTCTAGGGGGCCGGGGGAGGGAAATCACTGGAACAGACTGAACAAAGCCTCTTTTATTAGAATCAAAGACACTGTTCTCTGAGAAAAATGCCTTCCAAGTGTTAACAACATCCAGCAGCCAGATCTTCCAGGAGATTCTGCAGAGAGCCAAGTCCTTGTGGAATAAGCGAGCAAGCAAACCCATGACAGACACCGGCCAGCACTCTGGGTGGACCCCTCAGGTCAACCCGAGGCCCCATCGGCGTGTGTGAGCCACCCTCAGAAGTCGGTCCAGGACGTTCAATGCATCACATTCTGCTTCACCTGGAGAGAGGAAAGAGCGAGAACCAAGTGTTACCGGATGCATTCCTTCTAGGAGATGACCAGGGAGACTCCTGAGCGACACCCTGAAGGTGCTGAGTTGCCTCCAGTCACCTCGGTATGCTGATTTGGTTAAGGTGCAGAGGGCCGCGCTCTGCTTCCGACAGGTGCAGTGGAGTCAGCCAGGAAGCAGCGTTTCAGCAACCGTGCACTGCCACCTGGCAGGAGTCTGACACAGGTATGCGATGCTGCCCGGGGATAGCAACAAGCACGCCGGTGCTGCAGCAGTGGCTGCTATTAAGACAGAGCAGGTTGAGAGCAGTTGGGGACCTGAACGCTGGGGCAAAGGAACGGGGACCTGCCAGCATCTAACACCCCTGAGCCTTTGTCTCACTTCTCCATGTAGGCCACAGCTGATCAGGAAATCCATCTCCAGGTAACAGCCGCTGGGTGAGCTTGTAATTCATGACCTTTGGGTATGCCTGTCTTTGCTTGGAATTATCTGGATGTGGCAGAGGAGATAAGATGAGGCCCAGGGCCAACAGTGCTGCTCAGCTTAATAGAGGCAGAAGGCAAGGCTCAGAACTATGGACTCTGTGGTGACAGCAAACACGCTGGGCTGACATTCTAAAACCTTGCACTTGATATGCAGGTGTGCTCCTGGGTCTGGACCCAGCAGTCCAGGCAGCTGCAGCCCATCAAGCACGGCTCCCTGCCGGCTCTAGCAAGTGGAACGGATTCTGTTGTCCTGCTAGGCTCCACCGAGAACTGATTTCAGAGGCTGGGGGTCTTTGTGCGATTGGGAGAAAACGCATCTCCTGAAGTGGCTCTGGATGGCAGAGCGAGGGCGCAGCGCAGCTAGGCTGGGGAGTGTCCAGGCTGGCTGTAAGGCTCCTGCAGGCAGATCCCCCGAAATGTACTACCCCCACCCCAGATCGGGATGAAGCAGTTCTGGTGGTTGATGCAGGGTTGGAGCACTGGGGTGGGAGAGCCCTGAGCGCAGACTCAAGTGGACGAGGAACAGTTAGAGGACCTGGCCAGACAGGGCAGCTGTGGACACTGCCCATCCCCGGATCTCGGTGTGCAGCTGCTTGAGGACAAGGGGAAAATGTTGTCACCAGCAGCGGTCACAGATGACCTGTTCTACTCACTGTCCCAGAGTGCAGCCTAAGGAGGAAACAGCAGTGTCATTTAGGTAAGTGCTGTCCTTGGGCATACACAAAGCTACCCGCACTTCACAGATCATGGTATCCTGTGAATGTAAACACCTCGAGGAGCAGCCCCACCGGAGTCCCTTCTTGGATAATCTGGTACCTGGTCATGCTACTGTAACTGCTGCCTCTCTGTTCCGGGATGGCTGGGGCCAGTGCCGTGGTGCAGCATCCTAAGCCTCTGCTTGCAGCACTAGCATCCCATATAGGCAATCTATTCCACTTCCCATCTAGCTCCCTGCTAATGGCCTGAGAAAGCAGTGGAAGATACTGGGAAAGCAGCAGAGAATGGCCAAAGTGCTCAGGCCCCTGTGCCCACGTGAGAGACCCAGAAGAAGCTCCTGGCTTCTGGCTTCGGACTGGCCCAGGTCTGGCAGTTGCAGCCATCTGGGACATGACGAAAGAGCTTTTTCTTTGTGTCTCTGTAACTCTTTCAAATAAAATAAATAAATTTTTCTTTTCTCTTTTTATAGGCAGGATGTCTATGCTAGTTTTAGAAAGGAGTGCCCAAGCCTCCTGCCTGGCATGCGTGGCAGCCAGATAGATGCCAGTAGTGCTGGAATCTTGGTGACACAAAAGCAAGCTAGACAATGCTGCCTAAACACCTGCTCTGGCCTGCACTGTCCCCTCGTCCTCAAGCTTTGCTGTCCTGATGGATTCCCCCTGAGACCATCCGACTACTACAGCGCAGTAAAATACAGGATGAACAAACACCAAGAACTCCAGGCCCCAAAGGGGGGCTGGCCTCCTCCCCTTGCTCTCCCCAGTCGGTCACAGCAAGGACAAAGTGTATTGCAATCACATGGGATTTGAGGACTGGCCGGCTCCACACAGGTAACCCAATGGGGCAGGAGCGCCTGAGGATGAGAAGGGAGCTCGGGGCTTGGGGGCACCCCTGCTTCCCAGGTTTCTCTGTGCCCTAGCACTGCATCTGACAGTGAGCTCACAAACTCAGCCTCTGGGCTGGCGCAGCCAGCAGCACGAGCCTGATGCATACCAGCTGCTTCCGTAGGATACATCACTGTCACCTACTGTTCAGGCAAATGGAGGCTGGTGTTGGCCAGAATTCCTTTACTCGGATGCCAAAGTGGCCAGGCCTTCTTTCCTAACCCTTTTCCCCTTCCCACTCAGCTTCTCTCACATTCTCTCTGGTGATTCCTCTGTCCCAAGCATCCACTTCCTGCTGGAATGAACCACATCCCTCACCTGGAGGCAGAGGGATCAAATGGGGCCACCTGCTCAGATATGCCTGGGGCACATTCACAGTGCAGAAGCCGTCCAGTCGGCTTGTCCTGGGAAGACACCCTCCTGGGTGGGTGTTGCTGGGCTCTGCTCGGAGCCATCGGTCAGGATTTCAGCCTGTGCCCAGGCCTGCAGCTGGAGTTCATGGTGCTGTGAATGTAGGTGGGATTCTTCTGTTGTTGTTGTCGTTAAGCTCTAACTGAAATGTGCAGATGTCTTCAAGCACCATGTTTAGTCCTCACTACTTGGAAGGCACAGTGTGAGGCAGCAGGTTAAGCCACTGTTGGTGACACCAGCATCCCATATCAGACTGCTAGTTCAAGTCCTGGCTACTCCACCTCTGATCCGGCTCCCCGCTAATGCAAGTGGGAAATCAGTGGGAGATGGCCCAGGTGAGATGACACCCAGGTGAGAAACTGTACCTGACTTTGGCCTGGCCCAGCCTACTCCTGGCTGTTGTGGCCATTTGGGGAGATCTCTTTTTCTCTCTGTCTCCCTCTTTGTCACTCGGCCTCTCAACTCAACAGAACAAATTATTCTTTTTGCAAAGTTACAGATTGTTTAATCTCACATTACTTAACGTGAATAATGGCAAGATATCGCCACTTCATACTTTGTAAAATATTTTTTTTAAGATTTATTGATTTTTACTTGAAAGTTGGAATTACAGGGCTTAGAGCAATGGCTCAGTGGCTAAATCCTTGCTTTGCATGTGCCAGGATTCCATACAGGTGCCAGTTTGTGTCCCAGCTGCTCTACTTCCCATTCAGCTCCCTGTTTGTGGCCTGGGAAAGCAGTAGAGGACAGCCCAAAGTCTTGGGGCTCCTACACCTGCATGTGAGACCTGGAAGAAGCTCCTGGCTTTGGCTTGGCTCAGCTCTGGCCATCGCAGACACTTGAAGAATGAATCAATAGATGGAAGATCTTTCTCTCTGTCTTTCCTTCTCTCTGTAAATCTGTCTTTCTAATAAAAATAAATAAATCTTTTAAAAAGAAAGTTATATAGAGATAGAGAAAGAGAGTGAGAGATCTTCCATCTACTAGTTCACTCCCTAAATGGTTGCAATGGCCAGAACTGAGCAGGTCTGGACCTGGAAGCCAGGAGCTTCTTCTGTGTCTCCCATGTGGATGCAGGGTCTCAAGGCATTGGGCTATATTCTGCTGCTTTCCCCAATCATTACTAAGGAGCTGGATCAGAACTAGAACATCCGGGACACAGGCCAGCACCCATACGGGAAGCCAATGCTCTGGCCCTTTAAAAGTATTTCAACGTAGTTGGTTTCCTTTGTAGTCCCAGGTAATTGACACACTTAAAAATACCCTGAGTAGGGGTCAAGGGGTCCAAGGCATAGGCAACTTGGAAAGCTTGGAAAGCTGCAGAAAGGACAGAGACGGCCCAGTACTCACTGAAACGTGACATTGTAATATTCTTGAGGCGTCACAATCTTAGGCCCGCCAAAGTAGTCAAGGACCCAAATATTGGTGATATTCAACTTGGCAAAGAACCAGTTGTGGCTGGAAGGCCAGGTCTCCATCTCAGGGTGCCGTGTGAATAAGGACTGCTTGGCAAGGGTTGCTTCTGTTTCATTCACCTAAGAGACATCAGTACAACAAGCATACTCACAGCATTTTGCAGCACATACACATACATACATACATATCTTTAAAAAGAAAACATGAGATTTCAGCATTCTACGATCCCTCAGAGTTCAGCTAGTTGTAAAAGTTGATCTTAAGGAACCCAGAGAAAATAAAGGACGCCTGATACCATCACCAGCAGATGTGCAGAGATGAGAAACCATTAGGAATACCAATCTTCATTTCGAGCCACGGGGTAACTGGCCCAAGGTGCTTTCTCAGAATGCAACTGGTGCCTGAAGCACACAGCACTGGCATCGTCACTCCATCACATGTACACATGAATAAACATGGCTAGAATTGCATGTGAATGGGGAAAAGTCTTTAGTGGGGTTCAGGAACATTTGTAGCTCCTCCCCGTTCCTTGGCCCAGAAGATACCCAGCTGCACAGCTGCAGCCAAGAGTGACAAATGAAATTCCTCTGAGGTGTTCCCAGTCCTTGACTGTCAGGGCCAGAGGCAAGTCTGTCGGGTCCACCTTCAGATGGCATGCTGACACCTGCTCGCCACCTTGCCTGGGAACTTCTCCCAGCCCACACTCATCCCAAACCACCCCAGGGGAGGTCTAGATTTTCAGGCACCTATACCCCTCTTCTTGGCCCAATACAAAGGCAAGGAGCTCAGGCAAGGAAAGTAACAGAATGTGCAACACGCTGGAGTAGCAGGATGTGGTTGACAAGATGTTCCTTAAATTCACAGAAAATGGAACCATTTAGGCATATTTTGTTGACAACATTTTGAAATCCATGCCAGTTTTTTCACAGCGCTCATTTCCCAGAACTTTCCTAAGATCCCTCCTATTACAACATATGCTAATATTATCCCAATCAAAACCCACTTGTGCTTTATCCTCAAAAAGTTCCTTCTTTCATTGCCAATGAACAATGTTCTTCTGAGGCCACGTCCCTCCTTGGAGGACAATTTCTTACCTTCATCACGGAGCCTGACAGCATGATGTGGACACAGAGGGGACTTTGGGGATCAAATCCCTTCTTCCTGCAGAAGGCAGTCTGTGCCAAGGACAGGAGCAGGGTGGCATGGGGATTCTCCTGTGGGGAGAAAGTTCAGTCTCACTCATGGGAATCGTGATTTCTGGATGGGTAATACACTTTACGCATTGCGCACACCAAGTCCCTAGAGCTAAACCATCTTGAAAAACAGGGAACCATGCAACAATACCTTCACACTGAGAGGGAAAGACATTTGCTGGTCAGAGACTGAGCCTGACATCCCCTTGCAAAAGGCAAGTGTTTGTATGTAAAATTAACTAATTCACAAGGACTCTTTTCAGGGATGATGCTGTAGTGCAGTGGATAGAGCATCCGCCAGCATCCCATAAGGGAGCTGGTTTGAGTCCGGTTGCTGCACTTTGGATCCAGCTCCACACTAATACACACAGAAAAAGCTGTGGCAGATGACCCAACTCCTTGCACCCCTGCACGTATAGATGACACCCTGGAAGACACTCCTGGCTTTGGCCTGGCGCAGCACTAGCTGTGGCAGTCATCTGGAGAGTGAATCAGCAGATGCAAGATCTCTCTAATTCTGCCTTTCAAATAAGCACATCTTGAAAAATTTTAAAAATATATATTTTTACATAGTCTTTTACTTAAACTTTGAATTTGTTCCACATTTATCAGAAAAACTCCAAGTACCCAAATTCCGGGCAGGTCTATACCCTTCATGGAAAGATCTAAAAGGTTAAATTCTAATACAAATCCAATGCAGAAAAATAACCACAGTTGCTCCATCAACTAACAAGTTGCACAACATAAGCCTGAAAGCAGCTGAGTCATGCTGCATGGCTATCTTGGGTCAGCAGAGGCAGCCACGTGACTTGCAAAACCCCACAGAAGTTGCTCACTCCTGCTCTGGCAACAGAAGCAAATTTCTGCTTCCATTTCAAAAAGTGAGGCCAACAAATTTCCTCAGTTCTCTTATTCAGACATCAGCTTCACAAAAGGCATTTTTGGCCCATGAAGCTTACAGCAATATTCCTGTGGTGCGTTTCCGACTACTCGATCGTTCGGTCCTAGGGGGTCGTGGTAGAAAGCTTTGCCACTTGGCAGCAATCCTGGGTCCCAGTTAGCCAAACAGTGGCTCTCTCGAAACGACCGGGCAAGGCCTTGCAGGAAGATAGTGAGAAGTCAGGAGACTTGGGTAAGGTCTCTTCTTTCTCGGGTCTACACTATACAATGTGGTGAAGAGTCAGACATAAACTAAGGCTACGAGATGGGAAACAAAGCCCCGGCTGAGGTCAAGGTTGCATGAAACGGGAGTTCCTTGTAAGAGAGCTGGCCCCCACAGCCCAGAGGCAACACATTCTAAACAGACATTCAAAATCAGGGCAGGAGAGGGAGGACAGATTACAGACAAGGGAAGCAAGACTGAAAAGCATCCAACTGGGAGAGCATAAGCTGCGAGGAGGGTGGGAAAAAGCAGACAGGCTCTGGGAGCAGTGATGTTGGAGTGGGACAGACTGGCTCAAATCCACGCTGAGGAGTCTCGGCGGGATTTTGCAGACCAGGGCTTCCAAGACCACCTGCTTGGGGAGCATGGAAAATACTGATTCCTAGGCCAAATCACCAGCCAATTATTTGCACTTAAAAAAAAAACAACACTATTTTTATTCATTTGAAAACGAGAGGCAGGACAGAGAGAAACCAGCATTCCCGCCTGCTGGTTCATCCTTAAAGCGCCCACAACAGGTGGGGCTGGGGCAGACTGAAGTCTAAGGTTAGGAACATCCAGGCCTCCTATGTGGATGCCAGGGACCTGGCTTCTCATGTCACACCTGCCACCTCCCAGGGCTGCATTAGCAGGAAGCTGGAACTAAAGCAGAGCCGGACTCAGACTCCTCTACGGGATGCAGGTGCCCCGAAGCCACCCCTGGCATTTACATTCTGAAGAACCACCTGGTATCCGGTGGGCACAGCACAGAAGTGATTTAAGAGTTACCCTGGTACTTCTAAACATAAGGTTATAAGGACTTCACCTAAAAATGGGTGGGAAAGTTGCCAGGCATGGTAGCTTAGTGACTAAAGTCCTCTCCTTGCACACGCCAGGATCCTATATGGGTGCCAGCTTCTATCCCAGCTGTTCCACTTCCCATCCAGCTCCCTGCTTGTGGCCTGGAAAAGCAGTCGAGGACGGCCCAAAGCCTTGGGACCCTGCACCCGCGTGGGAGACCTGGAAGAGGCTCTGGGCTCCTGGCTTCAGATCGGCTCAGCTCTAGCCGTTGTGGCCACTTGGGGAGTGAATCAGTGGATGGGAGATCTTTCTAGCTCTCTTTCTCCCTGTAAATATGATTTTTCCAATAAAAGTAAATAAATCTTAAGGAAAAAAAAAAGATGCGTGGCAAAAATAGAGAGGAAGGAATAAGGGTGCAAACAAAACAGTAAAGGAAGACAGCGTCTGGGAACAGTGAGCTGGTGGGGATGGGGAGGGGTAAGAGAATGGCAACCCTGAGTGCTAAGAAAACAACTGTCTTCGGGCTGAGACACAGAGGACCTACAGTGTTAGGACCTGTTAGGCTTCCCAGGCCTAATTTTCCAAATCTGCTGAAGCTGGGCACAGCCAGGGCATCTAAGGCTGGTGGGAGGGTTACTGCTCAGGAAAGCCCTGCACCTGGCAGATCCCAGTCTACTGAAACAATGCATTGTAAATTTCACCAAGTGCAGGTCTCCCACCCACCCACCTTCTCAGGATCCACCCAGGCCTCTGCATCTCTCCCCAACCCCACCCCCCATTGAGCAGCTTAAGAAGGGACTCTGCCCGATGCCCGAAGGGAATGAAGCTGGCTTCTAACCCTGTGCCCTGTCAATGCTTATACTCTGTCACTCTCCATCCTGACAACCTCTGCCCAAAGTCCAGTCTCTTCTACATTACCTGGCTGCCTCCCTGCCTTGTTGCAACCCTAAAAATCCCAACACCATGCTCCATCTACTGTCTGGAAATCCTTGTCTACGTCAGGGTCCCTGCCTGGTCTCGCAGTGTGAGCTTCTCTAACCCTACCTTAGTGTTGAGAGGCTGTTCCACCAAACAGGGTGGAGAGGGAAATTTCAAGGACCCTCATCTTCTCCTCCTCTGTTTTTCTCTCTTTGGGACTCACCCCCACCGTCTTGCACATGCCCCTGCAGTCGTTAGCAGTCCAAAAAACAGGACCTTGCGCTCACAAATTCCCCCAGACAGACAACTCTATCAGTCACAATGGAAAATGCAACTATGTCCAGGTAGGTATACCTCTCTCCATCAGTTCCTTTCACATCATCCATCAGACTCGCCTCCTGAGTGAAGCAGTCAGGAACTGAACTCCTAAGGCTGACGCTAACCCCGCCAACCACGCCCCCACGCCTGCCTCCTCCTTACGCCTGCTCGGCGCCCAGCTCAAAACCATCCTCATGTTCCCAAACATTTTTCTCAGTCTCCTTCTTCTCCCAGGCTCCCTCCTCCCCTCCCCTCACTGCTCCTTCACACTTCCAACAAGCTCCTTCCAAAAGGTTACCCCTTCTTTCCAAACCTTCTCCACCCCCTTCTTCCCCTCACCTTCCTCCTCTTGCCCCTATAGCCGGTTCGCTGCACCCCTCTCTGTGAAGTGGCTGGGGCTCGGGTGTATTCTCTTCATTAAACAACGTAGCCTCACTGCTTCTAGTCTAAATGGCCGCCCTCCCCTGCCACCATCACCCCGAGGGGTGCACATCTGTTCTGATGAATTCCATATCCCTTTAACCCTTGCGATCTCTCTGTCACACATCTAAATTCTTTCTTGCACAAATACAAAACCTATGCTTCAGCCATCTCTGATCATATATTTTAGAGAACCAGCCAAGCAACACAGGAACAGCGGTAGGTCCTGAGCAACTTCCCCGTGAGGTGACTCTAAGCATAGCCTGCTCCCGGTCTTTCCCCTGCCCCTCGTCAGGTGGCAGCCCAAGGCTTTGCCAATGTCTCACAGAGACACAGGCTCACCCATCCCCTTTGGCCTCTCCCTGCTCTTTCAGCCAGTCTCTGTGCCACATGTAGGCAGGAGGAGCATCCTACCAGACATGCAGGCCAGCTCTCTCACACTCCCCACCTGGGTCCCCTGACCCTATCTACCACACCCTCCTCTCAGAGGCTGCAGGTGGAATCGGGGCTGGGAGGAGAGATGCCGACCTTCCCCATTACAGCACACCGACACCACGAGCCTCATTTCCCCGCCCTCTTTGCCACCATTTTGAAAAAGACATCCACAAGAGCCGGGCCTGACACTGTATGTTCTAAGCTCATGTAGAGATGGCTCCCTGCAGCATCGTGATTTCCAATCTCCCCCTCAAGTTTTTGTCAACTGACAAGGTGGCCCCCTGGCTGCTCTATCTATTTATTTATTTATTTTATCTATCTATTTATTTATTTTTATTACAAAGTCAGATATACAGAGAGGAGAGACAGAGAGGAAGATCTTCCCTCTGATGTTTCACTCCCCAAGTGAGCCACAACGGCCGGTGCTATGCTGATCTGAAGCCGGGAACCTGGAACCTCTTCCAGGTCTCCCATGTGGGTGCAGGGTCCCAAAGCTTTGGGCCGTCCTCGACTGCTTTCCCAGGCCACAAGCAGGGAGCTAAATGGGAAGTGGAGCTGCCGGGATTAGGACTGGCGCCCATATGACTTCAAGGCTAAGACTTTAGCCACTAGGCCACGCCGCCGGGCCCTCTATCCACCTTTAGTCTCTGCCCACCTTTTGAGGATCCCCCCTTGTCAGTGCGCGACTTGTTAAACTAGAGAGCTTTCTGATCTAAAAGTGCAAAGATCAGCGCAGCCTGCTTTGCTTCCTAAAATGCTATAAACTGCTGAATCATTGTTGCATTCATGACTCCTTGAGATCTTTTCTCATCCATAACATGATTCTCAACAATATCCATGTCTTCTAAGGAAGCGCTGTTGATACTATGCCTAAAAGTCCTCTCCTCTGGGCTGAATATTTTCCTAAGACTTCTAAAGTACACAACACTTCGGTCAAGTACGTGTTTTCTTAATTCCTCCAAAAATTCAAAAGCTGCAGTTACTAATGTAGGTAGCAAAATGTTATGCATCTCAGGAAAGTTTTATACGTTTTTTTCTGCTTTTATTAAATTTAATTGGGGGGGGAGGCAGCACAACGGCTCAATGGCTAAATCCTTGCCTTGCAGGCACCAGGATCCCATATGGGTGTCAGTTTGTGTCCCAGCTGCCCCACCTCCCATCCAGCTCTCTGCTTGCAGCCTGGGAAAGCAGTTGAAGATGGCTCAAGGCCTTGGGACCCTGCACCTGTGTGGGAGACCTGGAAAGGCTCCTGGCTCCTGATTGGCTCAGCTTAGGCTCTTACGGCCACTCGGGGAGTGACCAGCAAATGGAAGATTTTCTCTCAATTTCTCCCTCTCTCTGTAAATCTGCATCTCCAAAAAAATAAATTTAAAAAAAAAATAAAACAATTAAAAAGTTAATAACCTGAATATTCAAGGAATTAATTTTACCTGCCTATTTTTTAAACATTAAGTGATCACCTTAACTCTGAATAAATCTGGCCCACAGTTTTGATTAAAATGACCGGTTTCAACCTCTGGCACTTCTTTGGATTTAAAACTTTCAAATTGAGTCTTTGACCTTGAGGCTTCTGGCTGGATCCCTGCAACTCTCAAAAGACACGGCTCTCAACTGGGAGGAAGAACCGTCTGAGTTCATCCACATTGTGTAAAATACATTGTTAGATCATTAAATGATGCCAAACTCAGGCTGTGCCATATCAAGCTTGCTATTTTAGGCACTGGGGTTATTCACTGCTAATGGGACAAGGTGTGGTAACTTTACCAAGGCGCTTGCCTGCAATCCCCTGCTTTGCCTCACGGGGTCCCTGGAGTGGTCTGTACCTCCACTAACAAGCAGCTTAAGAAGGTACCCTGAGGCCCAGTGTGGTAACCTAGCGGCTAAAATCCTCTCCTTGCATGTATCCCATATGGACGCTGTTTCATATCCTGGCAGCCCTGCTTCCTATCCAGCTCTCTGCTCTCGGCCTGGAAAAGCAGTCGAAGATGGCTTTGGAGTCCTTGGGACCCTGCACCCTTGAAGGAGACTCAGAAGAAGCTCCTGGTCCCTGGCTTCAGGTTGGCATAGCTCTGGCTATTGAGGCCACTTGGGGAGTGATGAAATATCTTTCTCTCTGTCTCTCCTCCTCTCTGTATATCTGGCTTTGTAATAAAAATAAAATCTTTAGGGCCCAGAGTGGTGCCCTAGCGACTAAAGTCCTCGCCTTGAATGTGCCGAGATCCCATATGGGTGCTGGTTCTAATCCTGGCAGCCCCACTTCCCATCCAGCTCCCTGTCTGTGGCCTGGAAAAGCAGTCGAGAACAGTCCAAAACCTTGGGACCCTGCAGCTGCATAGGAGACCTGGAGGAAGATCCTGGCTCCTGGCTTTGGATCGGCTCAGCTCCGGCCATTGCGGTCACTTGGGGAGTGAATCATCGGATGGAAGATCTTCCTCTCTGTCTTTCCTCCTCTGCATATCTGACTTAGCAACAAAGATAAATAAATAAATCTAAAGACAAATAAATAATTAAATAAAATAAATCTTAAAAAAAAAAAAAAAAAAGGAATGTACCTTGCCTGCCGCTCAAACAGAATGCAGCCCAGCTTCAACACGTGCACCCCCAACCCCGTTCAGTCTGGGTGGGCCCAAGCCCCATTCTCGTAACCTTCCTCACTCTGATCCCCCTTTTCCAAGCTGCCTCCTTGCCTTCTTGGAACCCTCAAAGTCCTAAAACCTAACCAAGGAGGGAGAGGCGGGTTTTGAATTTGCACATGTCACATCTGAGGTTGTGGCACACGAAGGAGGTGAAAATGACCACAGGCAGGAACCCAACTTCAGAGAGGTCAGCAAGCGAGGCCAATGTGGAAGTGAATCTGAGTAAATGGAAGTGGCACCCCAAGAGTGTTATGTGATCTGTGATTCATACCGAAAAGAGGATTTTAAAAAGGAGGCTTTAGGGAACACTCGTTTTAGCACGTCAGAGAAATAAGTCAGGACTGGCCAGAAGAGAGAACTGTACCACGAGAATGCCAAGAAGGAAGGGAGGCCAGCAGTTGGAGATCTTGCCACAAAAGAATGAAACCCTGACGTTTCATTGCTGACTCACCGAGTCCAGCGCCAACCGGCAGCAGCACCATCTTCCTATAACACTTACTGTACAGACATACCGCCAAGGGAAAAATACCCCCAAGAAACATGAGGCACCAAACCCATCTGGGTGTCTTAGCCCACCCCCCAAGTCAGAGCGGTCCTCAACCCAGGTCTTCCTGCTCCTTCCAGGCTACTCGACCCCAGCAAGAGGGCATAAAGTACTCCTTGGAGATTCGAAGGGGGACCAAGAAGAGGCAGCACACACCGAGGTGACCGGTCAGCTGGTAGGACCAGGGTCAGACATTCTAACGTGGCCCTCGCGGACACCTGAACTCCTACGTGAGTTCCTCACCTACGTGTCTTCCTAACGTGGGTAGAGACCTACCTGGCAGCCAGCATGGTGCCCACAGGTGAGTCTCTAAACTGCAATCTTTTTTTTTTTTCCCTTAAGGCAGCAAAAGTTTATTCCGTAAGAAAGTACCATCCTGAGAATATAAGGTTGGACACCGAGCATGAGGGGAGGACTCGGGCCCGGCCCAGGCTCTCGGGGCTGAGATCCCACACAGGGTGGAGAGCAGAGGAGGGCACCCACACACTGCCAGGAGACTGCACTTGTGTGACGGGACTGTGCAGGCACGGAGTGCGCCATCTCAGTCTCGTCTGCGCCACTCGCTGTTTTGTCCTTTGGACATGATGAGACCTTGTGAAATTTTTTGTTTAAACAGGGATTCCTTAAGATTCATCCTGAGCTAGCAATTTCTTGAAGAATTTTATCTTGGGCAAGTAATCCCTCTGGAAATCCTTAGGAAACATCACAAGATAAACAGGGGCCTTTCTGGATTAACCTGTGGATGCAATTTTATTTTTTTTTTTGAAAGATTTATTTATTTTTTATTGCAAAGTCAATAAAAGACAGAGACAGAGAGGAAGATCTTCTGTCCGATGGTTCACTCCCCAAGTGACCGCAATGGCCAGTACTGTGGCGATCTGAAGCCAGGAGCCAGGAACCTCCTCCAGGTCTCCCACGCGGGTGCAGGGTCCCAAGGTTTTGGGCCGTCCTCGACTGCTTTCCCAGGCCACAAGCAGGGAGTTGGATGGGAAGCAGGTCTGCCAGGACTAGAACTGGCACCCACATGGGATCCTGGCACATTCAAGGCGAGAACTTTAACCACTATGCTATCACACTGGGCCACATTTTATTTTTTTTTAATGCTTATTTTTCTGAAAGGCAGAGTTAGAGAAATCATCCATTTGCTGGTTCACTTTTCAAATGGCCGCAATGGTCGCGGCACACCCAGGCCAAAGCCAGCAGCTTCATCACCGTCATCCACACGGATGCCAAGGCTCCAAACACATGGACCATCCTCAGCTACTTCCCAGGCCATTAGCAAGGAGTTAGATCAGAAATGGAGCAGCTGGTATGCAAACTGGTATCCACCCAGGGTGCTGGTACCACAAGCAGAGGTTTTATCCACAAACAGGCCCCTGCATGCAACTCTTCAGCAGGTGGAAAAACTTAACTTTTCAACTTTCATAGCTCTTGGAGATGCATGTCTCTCAGGATATAACCTACCTGTGTTGTTCTTTCCCGTTCTGGGTCGGGCCATAATACTAAGCATTTTCTCAAACAGGCAGAGGAATAAGCAGATGTGTAACTCTGATAACACTGCCATTTTCTTCTTCTTTTCTTCCCATTTAACTTTTGGCTGTCTGCTGCTTCAACATCCCCCTGACAGACACAATCTGCCCAGATCATTCTGGGCGTGGCAAGGTTGTCTTTCAGGCTGATTAGTCCTTGCCTGTGTAGGGCTGCCTGCAGCACTGGAGTCTTAATTCCCTCCTTGTGGAGATGGGGATGATGACCACAGCAGCTCCCTAACTCTCCACTCCAGCTATGTAGAAAAGCAGGCCAGAAAGGACTTCCACCTGCTGACTCCCTGCCCAGGGACCCAAGTGCTTGAGCCTGGGATGCCTCCAGGGTGTGCATCAAGCAGGGACTCGAACCCAGGCACTCTGATGTGCAATGCCAGTGCTCCGAGTCAAGTGCCCAACTTCCACCCACATAGCACCTATTTGTTTATAGCAGTGGTTTCTCCATCTTCCCCAGTTAGTTAGTCAGGTAGAGGGGATGGAGGTGTTTAGAACCAAAGCGTCTTTACACAGTGCCTTGGTCCTGCTTTTTTCAATGTCTTCCGGGTAGCTGACTTACAGGCGAAGTTGAGCATCTCTGAAGTAGAGTGAGTTGGTGTTGGATGAAGAGCCCACAGGAGTGGAGAGGAGTGGAAATAGGAAAACAGTGGGCAGGGCCATCTCTGCTTTGGCTAAAGTGAGCAGCCGCCTCTGCTTTTCTCAGAGAACGTAGGCCTCCAATGCCAAGTGCTCTTCCAGTTTCTCAACAGGAGGTCCAAGTTTGGACTTAGGCAGACTCTCAATGCTAAATGTTGTAAGTAAACTCCAACTTACTGAAAGCAAAGTCAGGTTTTCTGTGAGCCAAAGAAAACCAGTGTGTGGGGTGTTCGTTTCTCACGGCCACGGGTCTGTGAGACACGGTTCGAAAGCAGACAGACCTGTGGGGTCTCTGAGTTTGACTTTTTGTGAGTGATGTAACCTCTCCAAGCCTTGGGGGATTAGGATTAACAGGATTGCTGGGAGAGATGATGAACAGAAAGTGAGTGGAACTGAAGTCATCCTGACAGAGCAGGTGCATAACTAATCATTCCTTTATCTTTATTTTAAAAATATATACTTTCCTTGTTAACCTCAAATTCCAGATCTTTGTCCAAGAGAACCTCGTTGAATCAGGCCCCATTCCTAGATCAGCGTGGCTATAGCCTGAGATGAGTGTTCCCATCCTTGGGGCAGCAGAGGCCCACCAACCAGACTGCTTCCTGCTGTGCTGACAGCCAATAGGATCACAGGTTCAAGTCCTGGCTGATTCACTTCCCACCAGCCTCATGCTGCAGCATCTGGGAAAGCAGCAGAGGATGGCCCAAGTACTTGAGTCACTGCGCCCACATGGGAGACCCCCTGCCCTGCAGCAAAGCTCTTGGCTCCCCCATCAAGGCGTTTCGACCACCCAGGAGAGTGAACCGGAGGATGGAGGATCTCTCCTTCGCTCTAACTCTGCCTTTAAAACAAATAAATGTTTAAAAGAGGAAGAAGGGCCCAGCGTGATAGCGTAGTGGTTAAAGTCCTTGCCTTGCAGGTGCCAGGGTCCCATATGAACGCCGGTTCTAATCCCAGCAGCCCCACGTCCCATCCAGCTCCCTGCTTGTGGCCTGGGAAAACAGTCGAGGACGGCCCAAAGCCTTGGGACCCTGCACCCGCGTGGGAGACCAGGAAGAGCTCCTGCTCCTGGCTTCGGATTGGCTCAGCTCCAGCCGTTGTGGCCACTTGGGGAGTGAATCGTCGGACGGAAGATCTTCCTCTCTGTGTCTCCTCCTCTGTATATCCGCCTTTCCAATAAAAAATAAATAAATCTTTAAAAAATAAATAAAAGAAGAAGAAGAAATGATCAACATAGTGTTGTCTATGAGCTGCTTGCTGCTGGCAGGAAAATCCTCAATTCGGAAGCAGACATTAAAAAAATAAAAAAACCCCAAACAATAACAAAAAACCGAGACACCCAAAGCCACCCCTGCAAAGCGCTTAACAACCTAACCATCTCTATGCCCTAAAAAGCCTTTAGTAGTAAGAGCCCAGCAATGCAGACAAGGTTTCCCAAGGTGACTCAGGGATGGGACATCCCGGGATACCGGGAAGGAATTCGCCCAGGTGCGCCTCCCAGTGCGGGGGACGTACGTGGAGCTCCCGGCCCTGTTTCTGGGATGCTGCAATGCCCTCCCCACTGGCACGGATCATACACGACCAGTCTTGTCTGGAGCAGCCACGTTGTCCCTTGTGGGAAGAACTCCGGCGCCCCGACGCCGCCGCCGCGGCCCCTCCGGCTCACCTGCAGGTTGTGCACGGTGAGTTGCAGCGGGCTCAGGTAGAAGTAGGGCACGCCGGTGCTCGCGCCCGGGACCCCGTCGCTGAGCGAGAGGATGTCTGCGAAGGCCTGGCCGTGCACCTCCTTCAGGGTGGAAATGGTGCCCAGCGCGCCCCAGTCGCAGAGGTGCGCCACGAAGCGGGCCACGCGCGCCGCGTCCTCGCGGGGCGGCAGCGGAGGCAGCTGCGTGGCCGGGTCCCAGTCCCCGTGGTCCCGGCCGCCCCGGCCTCGCGCCGGCGACACCAGCAGCGCCCAGAGCGCCAGCGCCAGCAGGGCGGCGAGCAGCGCGCGCGCGGAGCCCACGACGCGCCCGGTCATGGCTGCGCGTCCCGAGGGAGTCCGGGCGCCTTCACCCCCGCTCCCGGCCCCGCCCCGAGGCAGGCCACGCCCCCGGAACGGCCAATCAGTGCGCCAGGCCCGAGAGGTGGGCGGGGTCTCTGGGCCACCTGCGGGAGGAGCCTCAGGAGGAGCTCCTCGGTCTGAAACGCGACCTTTGTTTTGTTTAGGTTACAGACGGAAAAAGCAGACTTGGAGGAACTTAGCAACTTGCGCCAGTCAGACTTCTGGCACTAGACCCTTCTCCTCGCGCCCCTTGTTTGAATACTTTTGCATTATGTCTATCTGGCCTCCTGGAGGACAGAAGCGCCTCCCTTCTGTTTACTTCCTGGGCAGTGCCAAACAGCAGTAAGGCTGCCAGTAGTAAAGGCAGAAACCCCAAAGTTCAAGCCGCTGGCCCAGGAGACTCTCACACACCAAGGCCTTGTCCGTCTCGGTGCCCCACGTCGATGCCCCAGGTTCGGGGGTCTTTCATGAGCTGGGGGTGCTGTCCTTGCCGGACGCCCCGCCCCACGGAAGTGGCACTTCTTTGGTTTCTTCCCAAAAGGACTTTCCCATCCTTTCAGGGCTGCTTTTCCTGTCCCGGAGATGGGTATATAAGGTCAACCTCCCTCCAGCCCCGCACCAGCCGGTGCAACCTCTATCGTGGACAGTTTGGGTCACATCTTCTGACAGCGCGTCTTCCTCTTCTTGGTCTTATCTCAAACTCCCACTGTAGTTGTTGTTATAGTGGTTCCACATCTGTGTCGGTAGCAAGAGTTTTGTCAGCTTGACCACATCTGGCTTTGACCCACACCTGGCCCTCTGAGGAGGCTGTTTCCCAAAAGGAATTTGACCCAGCTGCCCTGGCCAGTCACGCGAGTAGGTGTGAGCAACAGGTGTCTGAGTCAAGTCCTTGCCGTCCCACACCCAAGTTCCTGGTATCCAGCGCCAAGTTCTCAGACTGCGGGATC
>NW_026696346.1:0-51971 GCF_030435755.1 Ochotona princeps | reverse complement strand
TAAGGCTGATGGTGTGTGAAGTTAGTGAGCCAAATGGAGTTGTTCTCCCACAAGAACCACTCGGCTGATCATTCTTCAATATGCCCTTCACCAACATGCAGTGTTTCCTTGATTGAATTAGCTCTCACACCAATATTTGCGTCTACAGCCTTTGCATTGAGGGCTATCTGAAAACGGCTGTGGCGCTGAAGTTGCCTGAGAAATTGGAGTTGGTGGCATGTGAAACCCGCATGTGGAGCATTCGTTTGTATGGGATGCTCTACCAGGTTCATTCCTAGAGAATGCACTCAAAGGGCACTAAGCATAGAGTGTGAAAACTGAGTTTCCTTGAGAGCTGCTTGGAAGCCTGATGGTGTGTGAAGTTAGTGAGCCAAGTGGAGTTGTTCTCCAACAAGAACCACTCGGATGATCATTCTTCAATATGCCCTTCACCAACATGCAATGTTTCCTTGATTGAATTAGCTCTCACACCAATATTTGCGTCTAGAGCCTTTGCATTGAGGGCTATCTGAAAACGGCTGTGGCGCTGAAGTTGCCTGAGAAATTGGAGTTGGTGGCATGTGAAACCCGCATGTGGAGCCTTCGTTTGTGTGGGATGCTCTACCAGGTTCATTCCTAGATAATGCACTCAAAGGGCACTAAGCATAGAGTGTGAAAACTGAGTTTCCTTGAGAGCTGCTTGGAAGCCTGATGGTGTGTGAAGTTAGTGAGCCAAATGGAGTTGTTCTCCCACAAGAACCACTCGGCTGATCCTTCTTCAATATGCCCTTCACCAACATGCAGTGTTTCCTTGATTGAATTAGGTCTCACACCAATATTTGCGTCTAGAGCCTTTGCATTGAGGGCTATCTGAAAACGGCTGTGGCGCTGAAGTTGCCTGAGAATGTGGAGTTGGTGGCATGTGAAACCCGCATGTGGAGCATTCGTTTGTGTGGGATGCTCACCAAGCTTCATTTCCGTCCTAGCCACTCAAGGGGCACTAAGCATAGAGTGTGAAAACTGAGTTTCCTTGAGAGCTGCTTGGAAGCCTGATGGTGTGTGAAGTTAGTGAGCCAAATGGAGTTGTTCTCCCACAAGAACCACTCGGCTGATCCTTCTTCAATATGCCCTTCACCAACATGCAGTGTTTCCTTGCTTGAAATAGCTCTCACACCAATATTTGCGTCTAGAGCCTTTGCATTGAGGGCTATCTGAAAACGGCTGCGGCGCTGAAGTTGCCTGTGAATGTGGAGTTGGTGGCATGTGAAACCCGCATGTGGAGCATTCGTTTGTGTGGGATGCTCACCAAGCTTCATTTCAGTCCTAGGCACTCAAAGGGCACTAAGCATAGAGTGTGAAAACTGAGTTTCCTTGAAAGAAAGAGCTGCTTGGAAGCCTGATGGTGTGTGAAGTTAGTGAGCCAAATGGAGTTGTTCTCCCACAAGAACCACTCGGCTGATCCTTCTTCAATATGCCCTTCACCAACATGCAGTGTTTCCTTGATTGAATTAGCTCTCACACCATTATTTGCGTCTAGAGCCTTTGCATTGAGGGCTATCTGAAAACGGCTGTGGCGCTGAAGTTGCCTGTGAATGTGGAGTTGGTGGCATGTGAAACCCGCATGTGGAGCATTCGTTTGTGTGGGATGCTCACCAAGCTTCATTTCCGTCCTAGGCACTCAAGGGGCACTAAGCATAGAGTGCGAAAACTGAGTTTCCTTGAGAGCTGCTTGGAAGCCTGATTGTGTGTGAAGTTAGTGAGCCAAATGGAGTTGTTCTCCCACAAGAACCACTCGGCTGATCCTTCTTCAATATGCCCTTCACCAACATGTAGTGTTTCCTTGATTGAATTAGCTCTCACACCAATATTTGCGTCTAGAGCCTTTGCATTGAGGGCTATCTGAAAACGGCTGTGGCGCTGAAGTTGCCTGTGAATGTGGAGTTGGTGGCATGTGAAACCCGCATGTGGAGCATTCGTTTGTATTGCATGCTCACCAAGCTTCATTTCAGTCCTAGGCACTCAAAGGGCACTAAGCATAGAGTGTGAAAACTGAGTTTCCTTGAGAGCTGCTTGGAAGGCTGATGGTGTGTGAAGTTAGTGAGCCAAATGGAGTTGTTCTCCCACAAGAACCACTCGGCTGATCATTCTTCAATATGCCCTTCACCAACATGCAGTGTTTCCTTGATTGAATTAGCTCTCACACCAATATTTGCGTCTACAGCCTTTGCATTGAGGGCTATCTGAAAACGGCTGTGGCGCTGAAGTTGCCTGAGAAATTGGAGTTGGTGGCATGTGAAACCCGCATGTGGAGCATTCGTTTGTATGGGATGCTCTACCAGGTTCATTCCTAGAGAATGCACTCAAAGGGCACTAAGCATAGAGTGTGAAAACTGAGTTTCCTTGAGAGCTGCTTGGAAGCCTGATGGTGTGTGAAGTTAGTGAGCCAAATGGAGTTGTTCTCCAACAAGAACCACTCGGATGATCATTCTTCAATATGCCCTTCACCAACATGCAATGTTTCCTTGATTGAATTAGCTCTCACACCAATATTTGCGTCTAGAGCCTTTGCATTGAGGGCTATCTGAAAACGGCTGTGGCGCTGAAGTTGCCTGAGAATGTGGAGTTGGTGGCATGTGAAACCCACATGTGGAGCCTTCGTTTGTGTGGGATGCTCTACCAGGTTCATTCCTAGATAATGCACTCAAAGGGCACTAAGCATAGAGTGTGAAAACTGAGTTTCCTTGAGAGCTGCTTGGAAGCCTGATGGTGTGTGAAGTTAGTGAGCCAAATGGAGTTGTTCTCCCACAAGAACCACTCGGCTGATCCTTCTTCAATATGCCCTTCACCAACATGCAGTGTTTCCTTGATTGAATTAGGTCTCACACCAATATTTGCGTCTAGAGCCTTTGCATTGAGGGCTATCTGAAAACGGCTGTGGCGCTGAAGTTGCCTGAGAATGTGGAGTTGGTGGCATGTGAAACCCGCATGTGGAGCATTCGTTTGTGTGGGATGCTCACCAAGCTTCATTTCCGTCCTAGCCACTCAAGGGGCACTAAGCATAGAGTGTGAAAACTGAGTTTCCTTGAGAGCTGCTTGGAAGCCTGATGGTGTGTGAAGTTAGTGAGCCAAATGGAGTTGTTCTCCCACAAGAACCACTCGGCTGATCCTTCTTCAATATGCCCTTCACCAACATGCAGTGTTTCCTTGCTTGAAATAGCTCTCACACCAATATTTGCGTCTAGAGCCTTTGCATTGAGGGCTATCTGAAAACGGCTGCGGCGCTGAAGTTGCCTGTGAATGTGGAGTTGGTGGCATGTGAAACCCGCATGTGGAGCATTCGTTTGTGTGGGATGCTCACCAAGCTTCATTTCAGTCCTAGGCACTCAAAGGGCACTAAGCATAGAGTGTGAAAACTGAGTTTCCTTGAGAGCTGCTTGGAAGCCTGATGGTGTGTGAAGTTAGTGAGCCAAATGGAGTTGTTCTCCCACAAGAACCACTCGGCTGATCCTTCTTCAATATGCCCTTCACCAACATGCAGTGTTTCCTTGATTGAATTAGCTCTCACACCAATATTTGCGTCTAGAGCCTTTGCATTGAGGGCTATCTGAAAACGGCTGTGGCGCTGAAGTTGCCTGTGAATGTGGAGTTGGTGGCATGTGAAACCCGCATGTGGAGCATTCGTTTGTGTGGGATGCTCACCAAGCTTCATTTCCGTCCTAGGCACTCAAGGGGCACTAAGCATAGAGTGCGAAAACTGAGTTTCCTTGAGAGCTGCTTGGAAGCCTGATTGTGTGTGAAGTTAGTGAGCCAAATGGAGTTGTTCTCCCACAAGAACCACTCGGCTGATCCTTCTTCAATATGCCCTTCACCAACATGCAGTGTTTCCTTGATTGAATTAGCTCTCACACCAATATTTGCGTCTAGAGCCTTTGCATTGCGGGCTATCTGAAAACGGCTGTGGCGCTGAAGTTGCCTGTGAATGTGGAGTTGGTGGCATGTGAAACCCGCAAGTGGAGCATTCGTTTGTGTGGGATGCTCTACCAGGTTCATTCCTAGATAATGCACTCAAAGGGCACTAAGCATAGAGTGTGAAAACTGAGTTTCCTTGAGAGCTGCTTGTAAGCCTCATGGTGTGTGAAGTTAGTGAGCCAAATGGAGTTGTTCTCCCACAAGAACCACTCGGCTGATCCTTCTTCAATATGCCCTTCACCAACATGCAGTGTTTCCTTGATTGAATTAGCTCTCACACCAATATTTGCGTCTAGAGCCTGTGCATTGAGGGCTATCTGAAAACGGCTGTGGCGCTGAAGTTGCCTGTGAATGTGGAGTTGGTGCAATGTGAAACCCGCATGTGGAGCATTCGTTTCTGTTGGATGCTCTACCAGGTTCATTCCTAGAGAATGCACTCAAAGGGCACTAAGCATAGAGTGTGAAAACTGAGTTTCTTGAGAGCTGCTTGGAAGGCTGATGGTGTGTGAAGTTAGTGAGCCAAATGGAGTTGTTCTCCCACAAGAACCACTCGGCTGATCCTTCTTCAATATGCCCTTCACCAACATGCAGTGTTTCCTTGATTGAATTAGCTCTCACACCAATATTTGCGTCTAGAGCCTTTGCATTGTGGGCTATCTGAAAACGGCTGTGGCGCTGAAGTTGCCTGTGAATGTGGAGTTGGTGGCATGTGAAACCCGCAAGTGGAGCATTCGTTTGTGTGGGATGCTCTACCAGGTTCATTCCTAGATAATGCACTCAAAGGGCACTAAGCATAGAGTGTGAAAACTGAGTTTCCTTGAGAGCTGCTTGGAAGCCTGATGGTGTGTGAAGTTAGTGAGCCAAATGGAGTTGTTCTCCCACAAGAACCACTCGGCTGATCCTTCTTCAATATGCCCTTCACCAACATGCAGTGTTTCCTTGATTGAATTAGCTCTCACACCAATATTTGCGTCTAGAGCCTTTGCATTGAGGGCTATCTGAAAACGGCTGTGGCGCTGAAGTTGCCTGTGAATGTGGAGTTGGTGCAATGTGAAACCCGCATGTGGAGCATTCGTTTCTGTTGGATGCTCTACCAGGTTCATTCCTAGATAATGCACTCAAAGGGCACTAAGCATAGAGTGTGAAAACTGAGTTTCCTTGAGAGCTGCTTGGAAGGCTGATGGTGTGTGAAGTTAGTGAGCCAAATGGAGTTGTTCTCCCACAAGAACCACTCGGCTGATCCTTCTTCAATATGTCCTTCACCAACATGCAATGTTTCCTTGATTGAATTAGCTCTCACACCAATATTTGCGTCTAAGAAGCCTTTGTATTGAGGGCTATCTGAAAACGGCTGTGGCGCTGACGTTTTCTGTGAATGTGGAGTTGGTGGCATGTGAAACCCGCATGTGGAGCCTTCGTTTGTGTGGGATGCTCTACCAGGTTCATTCCTAGAGAATGCACTCAAAGGGCACTAAGCATAGAGTGTGAAAACTGAGTTTCTTGAGAGCTGCTTGGAAGCCTGATGGTGTGTGAAGTTAGTGAGCCAAATGGAGTTGTTCTCCTACAAGAACCACTCGGCTGATCCTTCTTCAATATGCCCTTCACCAACATGCAGTGTTTCCTTGATTGAATTAGCTCTCACACCAATATTTGCGTCTAGAGCCTTTGCATTGAGGGCTTTCTGAAAACGGCTGTGGCGCTGACGTTTTCTGTGAATGTGGAGTTGGTGGCATGTGAAACCCGCATGTGGAGCATTCGTTTGTGTGGGATGCTCACCAAGCTTCATTTCAGTCCTAGGCAATCAAAGGGCACTAAGCATAGAGTGTGAAAACTGAGTTTCCTTGAGAGCTGCTTGGAAGCCTGATGGTGTGTGAAGTTAGTGAGCCAAATGGAGTTGTTCTCCCACAAGAACCACTTGGCTGATCCTTCTTCAATATGCCCTTCACCAACATGCAGTGTTTCCTTGATTGAATTAGCTCTCACACCAATATTTGCGTCTAGAGCCTTTGCATTGAGGGCTATCTGAAAACGGCTGTGGCGCTGAAGTTGCCTGTGAATGTGGAGTTGTTGGCATGTGAAACCCGCATGTGGAGCATTCGTTTGTGTGGGATGCTCTACCAGGTTCATTCCTAGAGAATGCACTCAAGGGGCACTAAGCATAGAGTGTGAAAACTGAGTTTCCTTGAGAGCTGCTTGGAAGCCTGATGGTGTGTGAAGTTAGTGAGCCAAATGGAGTTGTTCTCCCACAAGAACCACTCGGCTGATCCTTCTTCAATATGCCCTTCACCAACATGCAGTGTTTCCTTGATTGAATTAGCTCTCACACCAATATTTGCGTCTAGAGCCTTTGCATTGAGGGCTATCTGAAAACGGCTGTGGCGCTGAAGTTGCCTGTGAATGTGGAGTTGGTGGCATGTGAAACCCGCAAGTGGAGCATTTGTAAGTGTGGGATGCTCTACCAGGTTCATTCCTAGAGAATGCACTCAAAGGGCACTAAGCATAGAGTGTGAAAACTGAGTTTCCTTGAGAGCTGCTTGGAAGCCTGATGGTGTGTGAAGTTAGTGAGCCAAATGGAGTTGTTCTCCCTCAAGAACCACTCGGCTGATCCTTCTTCAATATGCCCTTCACCAACATGCAGTGTTTCCTTGATTGAATTAGCTCTCACACCAATATTTGCGTCTAGAGCCTTTGCATTGAGGGCTATCTGAAAACGGCTGTGGCGCTGACGTTTTCTGTGAATGTGGAGTTGGTGGCTTGTGAAACCCGCATGTGGAGCATTCGTTTGTGTGGGATGCTCACCAAGCTTCCTTTCAGTCCTAGGCACTCAAAGGGCACTAAGCATAGAGTGTGAAAACTGAGTTTCCTTGAGAGCTGCTTGGAAGCCTGATGGTGTGTGAAGTTAGTGAGCCAAATGGAGTTGTTCTCCCACAAGAACCACTCGGCTGATCCTTCCTCAATATGCCCTTCACCAACATGCAGTGTTTCCTTGATTGAATTAGCTCTCACACCAATATTTGCGTCTAGAGCCTTTGCATTGAGGGCTATCTGAAAACGGCTGTGGCGCTGAAGTTGCCTGTGAATGTGGAGTTGGTGGCATGTGAAACCCGCAAGTGGAGCATTTGTTAGTGCGGGATGTTTTACCTGGTTCATTCCTAGATAATGCACTCAAAGGGCACTAAGCATAGAGTGTGAAAACTGAGTTTCCTTGAGAGCTGCTTGGAAGGCTGATGGTGTGTGAAGTTAGTGAGCCAAATGGAGTTGTTCTCCCACAAGAACCACTCGGCTGATCCTTCTTCAATATGCCCTTCACCAACATGCAGTGTTTCCTTGATTGAATTAGCTCTCACACCAATATTTGCGTCTAGAGCCTTTGCATTGAGGGCTATCTGAAAACGGCTGTGGCGCTGAAGTTGCCTGTGAATGTGGAGTTGGTGGCATGTGAAACCCGCTTGTGGAGCATTTGTAAGTGTGGATGCTCTACCAGGTTCTTTCCTAGATAATGCACTCAAAGGGCACTAAGCATAGAGTGTGAAAACTGAGTTTCCTTGAGAGCTGCTTGGAAGCCTGATGGTGTGTGACGTTAGTGAGCCAAATGGAGTTGTTCTCCCACAAGAACCACTCAGCTGATCCTTCTTAAATATGCCCTTCACCAACATGCAGTGTTTCCTTGATTGAATTAGCTCTCACACCAATATTTGCGTCTAGAGCCTTTGCATTGAGGGCTATCTGAAAACGGCTGTGGCGCTGAAGTTGCCTGTGAATGTGGAGTTGGTGGCCTGTGAAACCCGCATGTGGAGCATTCGTTTCTGTTGGATGCTCTACCAGGTTCATTCCTAGAGAATGCACTCAAAGGGCACTAAGCATAGAGTGTGAAAACTGAGTTTCCTTGAGAGCTGCTTGGAGGGCTGATGGTGTGTGAAGTTAGTGAGCCAAATGGAGTTGTTCTCCCACAAGAACCACTCGGCTGATCCTTCTTCAATATGCCCTTCACCAACATGCAGTGTTTCCTTGATTGAATTAGCTCTCACACCAATATTTGCGTCTAGAGCCTTTGCATTGAGGGCTATCTGAAAACGGCTGTGGCGCTGAAGTTGCCTGAGAATGTGGAGTTGGTGGCATGTGAAACCCGCATGTGGAGCCTTCGTTTGTGTGGGATGCTCTACCAGGTTCATTCCTAGAGAATGCACTCAAAGGGCACTAAGCATAGAGTGTGAAAACTGAGTTTCCTTGAGAGCTGCTTGGAAGCCTGATGGTGTGTGAAGTTAGTGAGCCAAATGGAGTTGTTCTCCCTCAAGAACCACTCGGCTGATCCTTCTTCAATATGCCCTTCACCAACATGCAGTGTTTCCTTGAATGAATTAGCTCTCACACCAATATTTGCGTCTAGAGCCTTTGCATTGAGGGCTATCTGAAAACGGCTGTGGCGCTGAAGTTGCCTGTGAATGTGGAGTTGGTGGCATGTGAAACCCGCATGTGGAGCATTCGTTTCTGTTGGATGCTCTACCAGGTTCATTCCTAGAGAATGCACTCAAAGGGCACTAAGCATAGAGTGTGAAAACTGAGTTTCCTTGAGAGCTGCTTGGAAGCCTGATGGTGTGTGAAGTTAGTGAGCCAAATGGAGTTGTTCTCCCACAAGAACCACTCGGCTGATGCTTCTTCAATATGCCCTTCACCAAAATGCAGTGTTTCCTTGATTGAATTAGCTCTCACACCAATATTTGCATCTAGAGCATTTGCATTGAGGGCTATCTGAAAACGGCTGTGGCGCTGAAGTTGCCTGTGAATGTGGAGTTGGTTTCATGTGAAACCCGCAAGTGGAGCATTTGTAAGTGTGGGATGCTCTACCAGGTTCATTCCTAGAGAATGCACTCAAAGGGCACTAAGCATAGAGTGTGAAAACTGAGTTTCCTTGAGAGCTGCTTGGAAGCCTGATGGTGTGTGAAGTTAGTGAGCCAAATGGAGTTGTTCTCCCACAAGAACCACTCGGCTGATGCTTCTTCAATATGCCCTTCACCAAAATGCAGTGTTTCCTTGATTGAATTAGCTCTCACACCAATATTTGCGTCTAGAGCATTTGCATTGAGGGCTATCTGAAAACGGCTGTGGCGCTGAAGTTGCCTGTGAATGTGGAGTTGGTTTCATGTGAAACCCGCAAGTGGAGCATTTGTAAGTGTGGGATGCTCTACCAGGTTCATTCCTAGAGAATGCACTCAAAGGGCACTAAGCATAGAGTGTGAAAACTGAGTTTCCTTGAGAGCTGCTTGGAAGCCGGATGGTGTGTGAAGTTAGTGAGCCAAATGGAGTTGTTCTCCCACAAGAACCACTCGGCTGATCCTTCTTCAATATGCCCTTCTCCAACATGCAGTGTTTCCTTGATTGAATTAGCTCTCACACCAATATTTGCGTCTAGAGCCTTTGCATTGAGGGCTATCTGAAAACGGCTGTGGCGCTGAAGTTGCCTGAGAATGTGGAGTTGGTGGCATGTGAAACCCGCATGTGGAGCATTCGTTTGTGTGGGATGCTCACCAAGCTTCCTTTCAGTCCTAGGCACTCAAAGGGCACTAAGCATAGAGTGTGAAAACTGAGTTTCCTTGAGAGCTGCTTGGAAGCCTGATGGTGTGTGAAGTTAGTGAGCCAAATGGAGTTGTTCTCCCACAAGAACCACTCGGCTGATCCTTCTTCAATATGCCCTTCACCAACATGCAGTGTTTCCTTGATTGAATTAGCTCTCACACCAATATTTGCGTCTAGAGCCTTTGCATTGAGGGCTATCTGAAAACGGCTGTGGCGCTGAAGTTGCCTGTGAATGTGGAGTTGGTGGCCTGTGAAACCCGCATGTGGAGCATTCGTTTCTGTTGGATGCTCTACCAGGTTCATTCCTAGAGAATGCACTCAAAGGGCACTAAGCATAGAGTGTGAAAACTGAGTTTCCTTGAGAGCTGCTTGGAAGCCTGATGGTGTGTGAAGTTAGTGAGCCAAATGGAGTTGTTCTCCCACAAGAACCACTCGGCTGATCCTTCTTCAATATGCCCTTCACCAACATGCCGTGTTTCCTTGATTGAATTAGCTCTCACACCAATATTTGCATCTAGAGCCTTTGCATTGAGGGCTATCTGAAAACGGCTGTGGCGCTGAAGTTGCCTGAGAATGTGGAGTTGGTGGCATGTGAAACCCGCATGTGGAGCATTCGTTTGTGTGGGATGCTCTACCAGGTTCATTCCTAGAGAATGCACTCAAAGGGCACTAAGCATAGAGTGTGAAAACTGAGTTTCCTTGAGAGCTGCTTGGAAGCCTGATGGTGTGTGAAGTTAGTGAGCCAAATGGAGTTGTTCTCCCTCAAGAACCACTCGGCTGATCCTTCTTCAATATGCCCTTCACCAACATGCAGTGTTTCCTTGATTGAATTAGCTCTCACACCAATATTTGCGTCTAGAGCCTTTGCATTGAGGGCTATCTGAAAATGGCTGTGGCGCTGAAGTTGCCTGTGAATGTGGAGTTGGTGGCATGTGAAACCCGCATGTGGAGCATTCGTTTCTGTTGGATGCTCTACCAGGTTCATTCCTAGATAATGCACTCAAAGGGCACTAAGCATAGAGTGTGAAAACTGAGTTTCCTTGAGAGCTGCTTGGAAGCCTGATGGTGTGTGAAGTTAGTGAGCCAAATGGAGTTGTTCTCCCACAAGAACCACTCGGCTGATGCTTCTTCAATATGCCCTTCACCAAAATGCAGTGTTTCCTTGATTGAATTAGCTCTCACACCAATATTTGCGTCTAGAGCATTTGCATTGAGGGCTATCTGAAAACGGCTGTGGCGCTGAAGTTGCCTGTGAATGTGGAGTTGGTTTCATGTGAAACCCGCAAGTGGAGCATTTGTAAGTGTGGGATGCTCTACCAGGTTCATTCCTAGATAATGCACTCAAAGGGCACTAAGCATAGAGTGTGAAACTGAGTTTCCTTGAGAGCTGCTTGGAAGCCGGATGGTGTGTGAAGTTAGTGAGCCAAATGGAGTTGTTCTCCCACAAGAACCACTCGGCTGATCCTTCTTCAATATGCCCTTCTCCAACATGCAGTGTTTCCTTGATTGAATTAGCTCTCACACCAATATTTGCGTCTAGAGCCTTTGCATTGAGGGCTATCTGAAAACGGCTGTGGCGCTGAAGTTGCCTGTGAATGTGGAGTTGGTGGCATGTGAAACCCGCATGTGGAGTCTTCGTTTGTGTGGGATGCTCTACCATGTTCATTCCTAGAGAATGCACTCAAAGGGCACTAAGCATAGAGTGTGAAAACTGAGTTTCCTTGAGAGCTGCTTGGAAGCCTGATGGTGTGTGAAGTTAGTGAGCCAAATGGAGTTGTTCTCCCACAAGAACCACTCGGCTGATCCTTCTTCAATATGCCCTTCACCAAAATGCAGTGTTTCCTTGATTGAATTAGCTCTCACACCAATATTTGCGTCTAGAGCCTTTGCATTGAGGGCTATCTGAAAACGGCTGTGGCGCTGAAGTTGCCTGTGAAGGTGGAGTTGGTGGCATGTGAAACCCGCATGTGGAGCATTCGTTTGTGTGGGATGCTCTCCAAGATTC
Source organism: Ochotona princeps (assembly GCF_030435755.1). Taxonomy (NCBI): domain Eukaryota; kingdom Metazoa; phylum Chordata; class Mammalia; order Lagomorpha; family Ochotonidae; genus Ochotona; species Ochotona princeps. The sequence goes on along the minus strand of NW_026696346.1, from coordinate 40,444 downwards.
ATTCCTAGATAATGCACTCAAAGGGCACTAAGCATAGAGTGTGAAAACTGAGTTTCCTTGAGAGCTGCTTGGAAGCCTGATGGTGTGTGAAGTTAGTGAGCCAAATGGAGTTGTTCTCCCACAAGAACCACTCGGCTGATCCTTCTTCAATATGCACTTCACCAAAATGCAGTGTTTCCTTGATTGAATTAGCTCTCACACCAATATTTGCGTCTAGAGCCTTTGCATTGAGGGCTATCTGAAAACGGCTGTGGCGCTGAAGTTGCCTGTGAATGTGGAGTTGGTGGCATGTGAAACCCGCAAGTGGAGCATTTGTAAGTGCGGGATGTTCTACCTGGTTCATTCCTAGATAATGCACGCAAAGGGCACTAAGCATAGAGTGTGAAAACTGAGTTTCCTTGAGAGCTGCTTGGAAGCCTGATGGTGTGTGAAGTTAGTGAGCCAAATGGAGTTGTTCTCCCACAAGAACCACTCGGCTGATCCTTCTTCAATATGCCCTTCACCAACATGCAGTGTTTCCTTGATTGAATTAGCTCTCACACCAATATTTGCGTCTAGAGCCTTTGCATTGAGGGCTATCTGAAAACGGCTGTGGCGCTGAAGTTTTCTGTGAATGTGGAGTTGGTGGCATGTGAAACCCGCATGTGGAGTCTTCGTTTGTGTGGGATGCTCTACCAGGTTCATTCCTAGAGAATGCACTCAAAGGGCACTAAGTATAGAGTGTGAAAACTGAGTTTCCTTGAGAGCTGCTTGGAAGCCTGATGGTGTGTGAAGTTAGTGAGCCAAATGGAGTTGTTCTCCCACAAGAACCACTCAGCTGATCCTTCTTCAATATGCCCTTCACCAACATGCAGTGTTTCCTTGATTGAATTAGCTCTCACACCAATATTTGCGTCTAGAGCCTTTGCATTGAGGGCTATCTGAAAACGGCTGTGGCGCTGAAGTTGCCTGTGAATGTGGAGTTGGTTTCATGTGAAACCCGCAAGTGGAGCATTTGTAAGTGTGGGATGCTCTACCTGGTTCATTCCTAGATAATGCACTCAAAGGGCACTAAGCATAGAGTGTGAAAACTGAGTTTCCTTGAGAGCTGCTTGGAAGCCTGATGGTGTGTGAAGTTAGTGAGCTAAATGGAGTTGTTCTCCCACAAGAACCACTCGGCTGATCCTTCTTCAATATGCCCTTCACCAACATGCAGTGTTTCCTTGATTGAATTAGCTCTCACACCAATATTTGCGTCTAGAGCCTTTGCATTGAGGGCTATCTGAAAACGGCTGTGGCGCTGAAGTTGCCTGTGAATGTGGAGTTGTTGGCATGTGAAACCCGCAAGTGGAGCATTCGTAAGTGTCGGATGCTCTACCAGGTTCATTCCTAGATAATGCACTCAAAGGGCACTAAGCATAGAGTGTGAAAACTGAGTTTCCTTGAGAGCTGCTTGGAAGGCTGATGGTGTGTGAAGTTAGTGAGCCAAATGGAGTTGTTCTCCCACAAGAACCACTCGGCTGATCCTTCTTCAATATGTCCTTCACCAACATGCAGTGTTTCCTTGATTGAATTAGCTCTCACACCAATATTTGCGTCTAGAGCCTTTACATTGAGGGCTATCTGAAAACGGCTGTGGCGCTGAAGTTGCCTGTGAATGTGGAGTTGGTGGCATGTGAAACCCGCATGTGGAGCATTTGTAAGTGTGGGATGCTCTACCATGTTCATTCCTAGAGAATGCACTCAAAGGGCACTAAGCATAGAGTGTGAAAACTGAGTTTCCTTGAGAGCTGCTTGGAAGCCTGATGGTGTGTGAAGTTAGTGAGCCAAATGGAGTTGTTCTCCCACAAGAACCTGCTGATCCTTCTTCAATATGCCCTTCACCAACATGCAGTGTTTCCTTGATTGAATTAGCTCTCACACCAATATTTGCGTCTAGAGCCTTTGCATTGTGGGCTATCAGAAAACGGCTGTGGCGCTGAAGTTTTCTGTGAATGTGGAGTTGGTGGCATGTGAAACCCGCATGTGGAGCATTTGTAAGTGTGGGATGCTCTACCTGGTTCATTCCTAGATAATGCACTCAAAGGGCACTAAGCATAGAGTGTGAAAACTGAGTTTCCTTGAGAGCTGCTTGGAAGCCTGATGGTGTGTGAAGTTAGTGAGCTAAATGGAGTTGTTCTCCCACAAGAACCACTCGGCTGATCCTTCTTCAATATGCCCTTCACCAACATGCAGTGTTTCCTTGATTGAATTAGCTCTCACACCAATATTTGCGTCTAGAGCCTTTGCATTGAGGGCTATCTGAAAACGGCTGTGGCGCTGAAGTTGCCTGTGAATGTGGAGTTGTTGGCATGTGAAACCCGCGATGGTGTGGAGCATTCGTTTGTGTCGGATGCTCTACCAGGTTCATTCCTAGAGAATGCACTCAAAGGGCACTAAGCATAGAGTGTGAAAACTGAGTTTCCTTGAGAGCTGCTTGGAAGCCTGATGGTGTGTGAAGTTAGTGAGCCAAATGGAGTTGTTCTCCCACAAGAACCACTCGGCTGATCCTTCTTCAATATGTCCTTCACCAACATGCAGTGTTTCCTTGATTGAATTAGCTCTCACACCAATATTTGCGTCTAGAGCCTTTACATTGAGGGCTATCTGAAAACGGCTGTGGCGCTGAAGTTGCCTGTGAATGTGGAGTTGGTGGCATGTGAAACCCGCATGTGGAGCATTTGTAAGTGTGGGATGCTCTACCATGTTCATTCCTAGAGAATGCACTCAAAGGGCACTAAGCATAGAGTGTGAAAACTGAGTTTCCTTGAGAGCTGCTTGGAAGCCTGATGGTGTGTGAAGTTAGTGAGCCAAATGGAGTTGTTCTCCCACAAGAACCACTCGGCTGATCCTTCTTCAATATGCCCTTCACCAACATGCAGTGTTTCCTTGATTGAATTAGCTCTCACACCAATATTTGCGTCTAGAGCCTTTGCATTGTGGGCTATCTGAAAACGGCTGTGGCGCTGAAGTTGCCTGTGAAGGTGGAGTTGGTGGCATGTGAAACCCGCATGTGGAGCATTCGTTTGTGTGGGATGCTCTACCAGGTTCATTCCTAGATAATGCACTCAAAGGGCACTAAGCATAGAGTGTGAAAACTGAGTTTCCTTGAGAGCTGCTTGGAAGCCTGATGGTGTGTGAAGTTAGTGAGCCAAATGGAGTTGTTCTCCCACAAGAACCACTCGGCTGATCCTTCTTCAATATGCACTTCACCAAAATGCAGTGTTTCCTTGATTGAATTAGCTCTCACACCAATATTTGCGTCTAGAGCCTTGGCATTGAGGGCTATCTGAAAACGGCTGTGGCGCTGAAGTTGCCTGTGAATGTGGAGTTGGTGGCATGTGAAACCCGCATGTGGAGCATTCGTTTGTGTGGGATGCTCTACAAGCTTCATTTCCGTCCTAGGCACTCAAGGGGCACTAAGCATAGAGTGTGAAAACTGAGTTTCCTTGAGAGCTGCTGGGAAGCCTGATGGTGTGTGAAGTTAGTGAGTCAAATGGAGTTGTTCTCCCACAAGAACCACTCGGCTGATCCTTCTTCAATATGCCCTTCACCAACATGCAGTGTTTCCTTGATTGAATTAGCTCTCACACCAATATTTGCGTCTAGAGCCTTTGCATTGAGGGCTATCTGAAAACGGCTGTGGCGCTGAAGTTGCCTGTGAATGTGGAGTTGGTGGCATGTGAAACCCGCAAGTGGAGCATTTGTTTGTGCGGGATGCTCTACCAGGTTCATTCCTAGATAATGCACTCAAAGGGCACTAAGCATAGAGTGTGAAAACTGAGTTTCCTTGAGAGCTGCTTGGAAGCCTGATGGTGTGTGAAGTTAGTGAGCCAAATGGAGTTGTTCTCCCACAAGAACCACTCGGCTGATCCTTCTTCAATATGCCCTTCACCAACATGCAGTATTTCCTTGATTGAATTAGCTCTCACACCAATATTTGCGTCTAGAGCCTTTGCATTGTGGGCTATCAGAAAACGGCTGTGGCGCTGAAGTTGCCTGTGAATGTGGAGTTGGTGGCATGTGAAACCCGCATGTGGAGCATTTGTAAGTGTGGGATGCTCTACCTGGTTCATTCCTAGATAATGCACTCAAAGGGCACTAAGCATAGAGTGTGAAAACTGAGTTTCCTTGAGAGCTGCTTGGAAGCCTGATGGTGTGTGAAGTTAGTGAGCTAAATGGAGTTGTTCTCCCACAAGAACCACTCGGCTGATCCTTCTTCAATATGCCCTTCACCAACATGCAGTGTTTCCTTGATTGAATTAGCTCTCACACCAATATTTGCGTCTAGAGCCTTTGCATTGAGGGCTATCTGAAAACGGCTGTGGCGCTGAAGTTGCCTGTGAATGTGGAGTTGTTGGCATGTGAAACCCGCATGTGGAGCATTCGTTTGTGTCGGATGCTCTACCAGGTTCATTCCTAGAGAATGCACTCAAAGGGCACTAAGCATAGAGTGTGAAAACTGAGTTTCCTTGAGAGCTGCTTGGAAGCCTGATGGTGTGTGAAGTTAGTGAGCCAAATGGAGTTGTTCTCCCACAAGAACCACTCGGCTGATCCTTCTTCAATATGTCCTTCACCAACATGCAGTGTTTCCTTGATTGAATTAGCTCTCACACCAATATTTGCGTCTAGAGCCTTTACATTGAGGGCTATCTGAAAACAGCTGTGGCGCTGAAGTTGCCTGTGAATGTGGAGTTGGTGGCATGTGAAACCCGCATGTGGAGCATTTGTAAGTGTGGGATGCTCTACCATGTTCATTCCTAGAGAATGCACTCAAAGGGCACTAAGCATAGAGTGTGAAAACTGAGTTTCCTTGAGAGCTGCTTGGAAGCCTGATGGTGTGTGAAGTTAGTGAGCCAAATGGAGTTGTTCTCCCACAAGAACCACTCGGCTGATCCTTCTTCAATATGCCCTTCACCAACATGCAGTGTTTCCTTGATTGAATTAGCTCTCACACCAATATTTGCGTCTAGAGCCTTTGCATTGTGGGCTATCTGAAAACGGCTGTGGCGCTGAAGTTGCCTGTGAAGGTGGAGTTGGTGGCATGTGAAACCCGCATGTGGAGCATTCGTTTGTGTGGGATGCTCTACCAGGTTCATTCCTAGATAATGCACTCAAAGGGCACTAAGCATAGAGTGTGAAAACTGAGTTTCCTTGAGAGCTGCTTGGAAGCCTGATGGTGTGTGAAGTTAGTGAGCCAAATGGAGTTGTTCTCCCACAAGAACCACTCGGCTGATCCTTCTTCAATATGCACTTCACCAAAATGCAGTGTTTCCTTGATTGAATTAGCTCTCACACCAATATTTGCGTCTAGAGCCTTGGCATTGAGGGCTATCTGAAAACGGCTGTGGCGCTGACGTTGCCTGTGAATGTGGAGTTGGTGGCATGTGAAACCCGCATGTGGAGCATTCGTTTGTGTGGGATGCTCTACAAGCTTCATTTCCGTCCTAGGCACTCAAGGGGCACTAAGCATAGAGTGTGAAAACTGAGTTTCCTTGAGAGCTGCTGGGAAGCCTGATGGTGTGTGAAGTTAGTGAGTCAAATGGAGTTGTTCTCCCACAAGAACCACTCGGCTGATCCTTCTTCAATATGCCCTTCACCAACATGCAGTGTTTCCTTGATTGAATTAGCTCTCACACCAATATTTGCGTCTAGAGCCTTTGCATTGAGGGCTATCTGAAAACGGCTGTGGCGCTGAAGTTGCCTGTGAATGTGGAGTTGGTGGCATGTGAAACCCGCAAGTGGAGCATTTGTTTGTGCGGGATGCTCTACCAGGTTCATTCCTAGATAATGCACTCAAAGGGCACTAAGCATAGAGTGTGAAAACTGAGTTTCCTTGAGAGCTGCTTGGAAGCCTGATGGTGTGTGAAGTTAGTGAGCCAAATGGAGTTGTTCTCCCACAAGAACCACTCGGCTGATCCTTCTTCAATATGCCCTTCACCAACATGCAGTGTTTCCTTGATTGAATTAGCTCTCACACCAATATTTGCGTCTAGAGCCTTTGCATTGTGGGCTATCAGAAAACGGCTGTGGCGCTGAAGTTGCCTGTGAATGTGGAGTTGGTGGCATGTGAAACCCGCATGTGGAGCATTTGTAAGTGTGGGATGCTCTACCTGGTTCATTCCTAGATAATGCACTCAAAGGGCACTAAGCATAGAGTGTGAAAACTGAGTTTCCTTGAGAGCTGCTTGGAAGCCTGATGGTGTGTGAAGTTAGTGAGCTAAATGGAGTTGTTCTCCCACAAGAACCACTCGGCTGATCCTTCTTCAATATGCCCTTCACCAACATGCAGTGTTTCCTTGATTGAATTAGCTCTCACACCAATATTTGCGTCTAGAGCCTTTGCATTGAGGGCTATCTGAAAACGGCTGTGGCGCTGAAGTTGCCTGTGAATGTGGAGTTGTTGGCATGTGAAACCCGCATGTGGAGCATTCGTTTGTGTCGGATGCTCTACCAGGTTCATTCCTAGAGAATGCACTCAAAGGGCACTAAGCATAGAGTGTGAAAACTGAGTTTCCTTGAGAGCTGCTTGGAAGCCTGATGGTGTGTGAAGTTAGTGAGCCAAATGGAGTTGTTCTCCCACAAGAACCACTCGGCTGATCCTTCTTCAATATGTCCTTCACCAACATGCAGTGTTTCCTTGATTGAATTAGCTCTCACACCAATATTTGCGTCTAGAGCCTTTACATTGAGGGCTATCTGAAAACGGCTGTGGCGCTGAAGTTGCCTGTGAATGTGGAGTTGGTGGCATGTGAAACCCGCATGTGGAGCATTTGTAAGTGTGGGATGCTCTACCATGTTCATTCCTAGAGAATGCACTCAAAGGGCACTAAGCATAGAGTGTGAAAACTGAGTTTCCTTGAGAGCTGCTTGGAAGCCTGATGGTGTGTGAAGTTAGTGAGCCAAATGGAGTTGTTCTCCCACAAGAACCACTCGGCTGATCCTTCTTCAATATGCCCTTCACCAACATGCAGTGTTTCCTTGATTGAATTAGCTCTCACACCAATATTTGCGTCTAGAGCCTTTGCATTGTGGGCTATCTGAAAACGGCTGTGGCGCTGAAGTTGCCTGTGAAGGTGGAGTTGGTGGCATGTGAAACCCGCATGTGGAGCATTCGTTTGTGTGGGATGCTCTACCAGGTTCATTCCTAGATAATGCACTCAAAGGGCACTAAGCATAGAGTGTGAAAACTGAGTTTCCTTGAGAGCTGCTTGGAAGCCTGATGGTGTGTGAAGTTAGTGAGCCAAATGGAGTTGTTCTCCACAAGAACCACTCGGCTGATCCTTCTTCAATATGCACTTCACCAAAATGCAGTGTTTCCTTGATTGAATTAGCTCTCACACCAATATTTGCGTCTAGAGCCTTGGCATTGAGGGCTATCTGAAAACGGCTGTGGCGCTGACGTTGCCTGTGAATGTGGAGTTGGTGGCATGTGAAACCCGCATGTGGAGCATTCGTTTGTGTGGGATGCTCTACAAGCTTCATTTCCGTCCTAGGCACTCAAGGGGCACTAAGCATAGAGTGTGAAAACTGAGTTTCCTTGAGAGCTGCTGGGAAGCCTGATGGTGTGTGAAGTTAGTGAGTCAAATGGAGTTGTTCTCCCACAAGAACCACTCGGCTGATCCTTCTTCAATATGCCCTTCACCAACATGCAGTGTTTCCTTGATTGAATTAGCTCTCACACCAATATTTGCGTCTAGAGCCTTTGCATTGAGGGCTATCTGAAAACGGCTGTGGCGCTGAAGTTGCCTGTGAATGTGGAGTTGGTGGCATGTGAAACCCGCAAGTGGAGCATTTGTTTGTGCGGGATGCTCTACCAGGTTCATTCCTAGATAATGCACTCAAAGGGCACTAAGCATAGAGTGTGAAAACTGAGTTTCCTTGAGAGCTGCTTGGAAGCCTGATGGTGTGTGAAGTTAGTGAGCCAAATGGAGTTGTTCTCCCACAAGAACCACTCGGCTGATCCTTCTTCAATATGCCCTTCACCAACATGCAGTGTTTCCTTGATTGAATTAGCTCTCACACCAATATTTGCGTCTAGAGCCTTTGCATTGAGGGCTATGTGAAAACGGCTGTGGCGCTGAAGTTGCCTGTGAATGTGGAGTTGGTGGCATGTGAAACCCGCATGTGGAGCATTCGTTTGTGTGGGATGCTCACCAAGCTTCATTTCCGTCCTAGGCACTCAAAGGGCACTAAGCATAGAGTGTGAAAACTGAGTTTCCTTGAGAGCTGCTTGGAAGGCTGATGGTGTGTGAAGTTAGTGAGCCAAATGGAGTTGTTCTCCCTCAAGAACCACTCGGCTGATCCTTCTTCAATATGCCCTTCACCAACATGCAGTGTTTCCTTGATTGAATTAGCTCTCACACCAATATTTGCGTCTAGAGCCTTTGCATTGAGGGCTATCTGAAAACGGCTGTGGCGCTGAAGTTGCCTGAGAATGTGGAGTTGGTGGCATGTGAAACCCGCAAGTGGAGCATTTGTAAGTGTGGGATGCTCTACCAGGTTCATTCCTAGATAATGCACTCAAAGGGCACTAAGCATAGAGTGTGAAAACTGAGTTTCCATGAGAGCTGCTTGGAAGCCTGATGGTGTGTGAAGTTAGTGAGCCAAATGGAGTTGTTCTCCCACAAGAACCACTCGGCTGATCCTTCTTCAATATGTCCTTCACCCACATGCAGTGTTTCCTTGATTGAATTAGCTCTCACAACAATATTTGCGTCTAGAGCCTTTGCATTGAGGCTATCTGAAAACGGCTGTGGCGCTGAAGTTGCCTGTGAATGTGGAGTTGGTGGCATGTGAAACCCGCATGTGGAGCATTCGTTTGTGTGGGATGCTCTTCCAGGTTCATTCCTAGATAATGCACTCAAAGGGCACTAAGCATAGAGTGTGAAAACTGAGTTTCCATGAGAGCTGCTTGGAAGCCTGATGGTGTGTGAAGTTAGTGAGCCAAATGGAGTTGTTCTCCCACAAGAACCACTCGGCTGATCCTTCTTCAATATGCCCTTCACCAACATGCAGTGTTTCGTTGATTGAATTAGCTCTCACACCAATATTTGCGTCTAGAGCCTTTGCATTGAGGGCTATCTGAAAACGGCTGTGGCGCTGACGTTTTCTGTGAATGTGGAGTTGGTGGCATGTGAAACCCGCAAGTGGAGCATTTGTAAGTGCGGGATGCTCTACCAGGTTCATTCGTAGATAATGCACTCAAAGGGCACTAAGCATAGAGTGTGAAAACTGAGTTTCCTTGAGAGCTGCTTGGAAGCCTGATGGTGTGTGAAGTTAGTGAGCCAAATGGAGTTGTTCTCCCACAAGAACCACTCAGCTGATCCTTCTTCAATATGCCCTTCACCAACATGCAGTGTTTCCTTGATTGAATTAGCTCTCACACCAATATTTGCGTCTAGAGCCTTTGCATTGAGGGCTATCTGAAAACGGCTGTGGCGCTGAAGTTGCCTGAGAATGTGGAGTTGGTGGCATGTGAAACCGGCATGTGGAGCATTCGTTTGTGTGGGATGCTCACCAAGCTTCATTTCAGTCCTAGGCACTCAAAGGGCACTAAGCATAGAGTGTGAAAACTGAGTTTCCTTGAGAGCTGCTTGGAAGCCTGATGGTGTGTGAAGTTAGTGAGCCAAATGGAGTTGTTCTCCCACAAGAACCACTCGGCTGATCCTTCTTCAATATGCCCTTCACCAACCTGCAGTGTTTCCTTGATTGAATTAGCTCTCACACCAATATTTGCGTCTAGAGCCTTTGCATTGAGGGCTATCTGAAAACGGCTGTGGCGCTGAAGTTGCCTGTGAATGTGGAGTTGTTGGCATGTGAAACCCGCAAGTGGAGCATTTGTAAGTGTCGGATGCTCTACCAGGTTCATTCCTATAATGCACTCAAAGGGCACTAAGCATAGAGTGTGAAAACTGAGTTTCCATGAGAGCTGCTTGGAAGCCTGATGGTGTGTGAAGTTAGTGAGCCAAATGGAGTTGTTCTCCCACAAGAACCACTCGGCTGATCCTTCTTCAATATGCCCTTCACCAACATGCAGTGTTTCCTTGATTGAATTAGCTCTCACACCAATATTTGCGTCTAGAGCCTTTGCATTGAGGGCTATCTGAAAACGGCTGTGGCGCTTTGAAGTTGCCTGTGAATGTGGAGTTGGTGGCATGTGAAACCCGTATGTGAAGCATTCGTTTGTGTGGGATGCTCTACCAGGTTCATTTCAGTCCTAGGCACTCAAAGGGCACTAAGCATAGAGTGTGAAAACTGAGTTTCCTTGAGAGCTGCTTGGAAGCCTGATGGTGTGTGAAGTTAGTGAGCCAAATGGAGTTGTTCTCCCACAAGAACCACTCGGCTGATCCTTCTTCAATATGCCCTTCACCAACATGCAGTGTTTCCTTGATTGAATTAGCTCTCACACCAATATTTGTGTCTAGAGCCTTTGAGTTTAGGGCTATCTGAAAACGGCTGTGGCGCTGAAGTTGCCTGTGAATGTGGAGTTTGCGGCATGTGAAACCGGCATGTGGAGCATTCGTTTGTGCGGGATGCTCTACCAGGTTCATTCCTAGATAATGCACTCAAAGGGCACTAAACATAGAGTGTGAAAACTGAGTTTCCTTGAGAGCTGCTTGGAAGCCTGATGGTGTGTGAAGTTAGTGAGCCAAATGGAGTTGTTCTCCCACAAGAACCACTCGGCTGATCCTTCTTCAATATGCCCTTCACCAACATGCAGTGTTTCCTTGATTGAATTAGCTCTCACACCAATATTTGAGTCTAGAGCCTTTGCATTGAGGGCTATCTGAAAACGGCTGTGGCGCTGAAGTTGCCTGTGAATGTGGAGTTGGTGGCATGTGAAAACCGCATGTGGAGCAATCGTTTGTGTGGGATGCTCGCCAAGCTTCATTTCAGTCCTAGGCACTCAAAGGGCACTAAGCATAGAGTGTGAAAACTGAGTTTCCTTGAGAGCTGATTGGAAGCCTGATGGTGTGTGAAGTTAGTGAGCCAAATGGAGTTGTTCTCCCACAAGAACAACTCGGCTGATCCTTCTTCAATATGCCCTTCACCAACATGCAGTGTTTCCTTGATTGAATTAGCTCTCACACCAATATTTGTGTCTAGAGCCTTTGCATTGAGGGCTATCTGAAAACGGCAGTGGCGCTGAAGTTGCCTGAGAATGTGGAGTTGGCGGCATGTGAAACCCGCATGTGGAGCATTCGTTTGTGTGGGATGCTCAACAAGTTTCATTTCAGTCCTAGGTACTCAAAGGGCACTAAGCATAGATTGTGAAAACTGAGTTTCCTTGAGAGCTGCTTGGATGCCTGATGGTGTGTGAAGTTAGTGAGCCAAATGGAGTTGTTCTCCCACAAGAACCACTCGGCTGATCCTTCTTCAATATGCCCTTCACCAACATGCAGTGTTTCCTTGATTGAATTAGCTCTCACACCAATATTTGCGTCTAGAGCCTTTGCATTGAGGGCTATCTGAAAACGGCTGTGGCGCTGAAGTTGCCTGTGAATGTGGAGTTGGTGGCATGTGAAACCCGCATGTGGAGCATTCGTTTGTGTGGGATGCTCACCAAGCTTCATTTCAGTTCTAGGTACTCAAAGGGCACTAAGCATAGAGTGTGAAAACTGAGTTTCTTGAGAGCTGCTTGGAAGCCTGATGGTGTGTGAAGTTAGTGAGCCAAATGGAGTTGTTCTCCCACAAGAACCACTCGGCTGATCCTTCTTCAATATGCCCTTCACCAACATGCAGTGTTTCCTTGATTGAATTAGCTCTCACACCAATATTTGCGTCTAGAGCCTTTGCATTGAGGGCTATCTGAAAACGGCTGTGGCGCTGAAGTTGCCTGTGAATGTGGAGTTGGTGGCATGTGAAACCCGCATGTGGAGCATTCGTTTGTGTGGGATGCTCTACCAGGTTCATTTCAGTCCTAGGCACTCAAAGGGCACTAAGCATAGAGTGTGAAAACTGAGTTTCCTTGAGAGCTGCTTGGATGCCTGATGGTGTGTGAAGTTAGTGAGCCAAATGGAGTTGTTCTCCCACAAGAACCACTCGGCTGATCCTTCTTCAATATGCCCTTCACCAACATGCAGTGTTTCCTTGATTGAATTAGCTCTCACACCAATATTTGCGTCTAGAGCCTTTGCATTGAGGGCTATCTGAAAACAGCTGTGGCGCTGAAGTTGCCTGTGAATATGGAGTTGTGTGGCATGTGAAACCCGCACGTGGAGCATTCGTTTGTGTTGGATGTTCTACCAGGTTCATTCCTAGATAATGCACTCAAAGGGCACTAAGCCTAGAGTGTGAAAACTGAGTTTCCTTGAGAGCTGCTTGGAAGCCTGATGGTGTGTGAAGTTAGTGAGCCAAATGGAGTTGTTCTCCCACAAGAACCACTCAGCTGATGCTTCTTCAATATGCTCTTCACCAACATGCAGTGTTTCCTTGATTGAATTAGCTCTCACACCAATATTTGCGTCTGGAGCCTTTGCATTGAGGGCTATCTGAAAACGGCTGTGGCGCTGAAGTTGCCTGTGAATGTGGAGTTGGTGGCATGTGAAACCCGCAAGTGGAGCATTTGTAAGTGCGGGATGCTCTACCAGGTTCATTCCTAGATAATGCACTCAAAGGGCACTAAGCATAGAGTGTGAAAACTGAGTTTCCTTGAGAGCTGCTTGGAAGCCTGATGGTGTGTGAAGTTAGTGAGCCAAATGGAGTTGTTCTCCCACAAGAACCACTCGGCTGATCCTTCTTCAATATGCCCTTCACCAACATGCAGTGTTTCCTTGATTGAATTAGCTCTCACACCAATATTTGAGTCTAGAGCCTTTGCATTGAGGGCTATCTGAAAACGGCTGTGGCGCTGAAGTTGCCTGTGAAGGTGGAGTTGGTGGCATGTGAAACCCGCATGTGGAGCCTTCGTTTGTGTGGGATGCTCTACCAGGTTCATTCCTAGATAATGCACTCAAAGGGCACTAAGCATAGAGTGTGAAAACTGAGTTTCCTTGAGAGCTGCTTGGAAGCCTGATGGTGTGTGAAGTTAGTGAGCCAAATGGAGTTGTTCTCCCACAAGAACCACTCAGCTGATCCTTCTTCAATATGCCCTTCACCAACATGCAGTGTTTCCTTGATTGAATTAGCTCTCACACCAATATTTGCGTCTAGAGCCTTTGCATTGAGGGCTATCTGAAAACGGCTGTGGCGCTGAAGTTGCCTGAGAATGTGGAGTTGGTGGCATGTGAAACCGGCATGTGGAGCATTCGTTTGTGTGGGATGCTCACCAAGCTTCATTTCAGTCCTAGGCACTCAAAGGGCACTAAGCATAGAGTGTGAAAACTGAGTTTCCTTGAGAGCTGCTTGGAAGCCTGATGGTGTGTGAAGTTAGTGAGCCAAATGGAGTTGTTCTCCCACAAGAACCACTCGGCTGATCCTTCTTCAATATGCCCTTCACCAACCTGCAGTGTTTCCTTGATTGAATTAGCTCTCACACCAATATTTGCGTCTAGAGCCTTTGCATTGAGGGCTATCTGAAAACGGCTGTGGCGCTGAAGTTGCCTGTGAATGTGGAGTTGTTGGCATGTGAAACCCGCAAGTGGAGCATTTGTAAGTGTCGGATGCTCTACCAGGTTCATTCCTAGATAATGCACTCAAAGGGCACTAAGCATAGAGTGTGAAAACTGAGTTTCCATGAGAGCTGCTTGGAAGCCTGATGGTGTGTGAAGTTAGTGAGCCAAATGGAGTTGTTCTCCCACAAGAACCACTCGGCTGATCCTTCTTCAATATGCCCTTCACCAACATGCAGTGTTTCCTTGATTGAATTAGCTCTCACACCAATATTTGCGTCTAGAGCCTTTGCATTGAGGGCTATCTGAAAACGGCTGTGGCGCTGAAGTTGCCTGTGAATGTGGAGTTGGTGGCATGTGAAACCCGTATGTGAAGCATTCGTTTGTGTGGGATGCTCTACCAGGTTCATTTCAGTCCTAGGCACTCAAAGGGCACTAAGCATAGAGTGTGAAAACTGAGTTTCCTTGAGAGCTGATTGGAAGCCTGATGGTGTGTGAAGTTAGTGAGCCAAATGGAGTTGTTCTCCCACAAGAACCACTCGGCTGATCCTTCTTCAATATGCCCTTCACCAACATGCAGTGTTTCCTTGATTGAATTAGCTCTCACACCAATATTTGTGTCTAGAGCCTTTGAGTTGAGGGCTATCTGAAAACGGCTGTGGCGCTGAAGTTGCCTGTGAATGTGGAGTTTGCGGCATGTGAAACCGGCATGTGGAGCATTCGTTTGTGCGGGATGCTCTACCAGGTTCATTCCTAGATAATGCACTCAAAGGGCACTAAACATAGAGTGTGAAAACTGAGTTTCCTTGAGAGCTGCTTGGAAGCCTGATGGTGTGTGAAGTTAGTGAGCCAAATGGAGTTGTTCTCCACAAGAACCACTCGGCTGATCCTTCTTCAATATGCCCTTCACCAACATGCAGTGTTTCCTTGATTGAATTAGCTCTCACACCAATATTTGAGTCTAGAGCCTTTGCATTGAGGGCTATCTGAAAACGGCTGTGGCGCTGAAGTTGCCTGTGAATGTGGAGTTGGTGGCATGTGAAAACCGCATGTGGAGCAATCGTTTGTGTGGGATGCTCTACCAGGTTCATTTCAGTCCTAGGCACTCAAAGGGCACTAAGCATAGAGTGTGAAAACTGAGTTTCCTTGAGAGCTGCTTGGATGCCTGATGGTGTGTGAAGTTAGTGAGCCAAATGGAGTTGTTCTCCCACAAGAACCACTCGGCTGATCCTTCTTCAATATGCCCTTCACCAACATGCAGTGTTTCCTTGATTGAATAAGCTCTCACACCAATATTTGCGTCTAGAGCCTTTGCATTGAGGGCTATCTGAAAACAGCTGTGGCGCTGAAGTTGCCTGTGAATATGGAGTTGGTGGCATGTGAAACCCGCACGTGGAGCATTCGTTTGTGTTGGATGTTCTACCAGGTTCATTCCTAGATAATGCACTCAAAGGGCACTAAGCCTAGAGTGTGAAAACTGAGTTTCCTTGAGAGCTGCTTGGAAGCCTGATGGTGTGTGAAGTTAGTGAGCCAAATGGAGTTGTTCTCCCACAAGAACCACTCAGCTGATGCTTCTTCAATATGCTCTTCACCAACATGCAGTGTTTCCTTGATTGAATTAGCTCTCACACCAATATTTGCGTCTGGAGCCTTTGCATTGAGGGCTATCTGAAAACGGCTGTGGCGCTGAAGTTGCCTGTGAATGTGGAGTTGGTGGCATGTGAAACCCGCAAGTGGAGCATTTGTAAGTGCGGGATGCTCTACCAGGTTCATTCCTAGATAATGCACTCAAAGGGCACTAAGCATAGAGTGTGAAAACTGAGTTTCCTTGAGAGCTGCTTGGAAGCCTGATGGTGTGTGAAGTTAGTGAGCCAAATGGAGTTGTTCTCCCACAAGAACCACTCGGCTGATCCTTCTTCAATATGCCCTTCACCAACATGCAGTGTTTCCTTGATTGAATTAGCTCTCACAAAATATTTGCGTCTAGAGCCTTTGCATTGAGGGCTATCTGAAAACGGCTGTGCGCTGAAGTTGCCTGTGAAGGTGGAGTTGGTGGCATGTGAAACCCGCATGTGGAGCCTTCGTTTGTGTGGGATGCTCTACCAGGTTCATTCCTAGATAATGCACTCAAAGGGCACTAAGCATAGAGTGTGAAAACTGAGTTTCCTTGAGAGCTGCTTGGAAGCCTGATGGTGTGTGAAATTAGTGAGCCAAATGGAGTTGTTCTCCCACAAGAACCACTCGGCTGATCCTTCTTCAATATGTCCTTCACCAACATGCAGTGTTTCCTTGATAGAATTAACTCTCACACAAATATTTGCGTCTAGAACCTTTGTATTGAGGGCTATCTGAAAATGGCTGTGGCGCTGACGTTTTCTGTGAATGTGGAGTTGGTGGCATGTGAAACCCGCATGTGGAGCCTTCGTTTGTGCGGGATGCTCTACCAGGTTCATTCCTAGAGAATGCACTCAAAGGGCACTAAGCATAGAGTGTGAAAACTGAGTTTCCTTGAGAGATGCTTGGAAGCCTGATGGTGTGTGAAGTTAGTGAGCCAAATGGAGTTGTTCTCCCACAAGAACCACTCGGCTGATCCTTCTTCAATATACCCTTCACCAACATGCAGTGTTTCCTTGATTGAATTAGCTCTCACACCAATATTTGCGTCTAGAGCCTTTGCATGAGGGCTATCTGGGGGGGGAAAAACGGCTGTGGCGCTGAAGTTGCCTGTGAAGGTGGAGTTGGTGGCATGTGAAACCCGCATGTGGAGCATTCGTTTGTGTGGGATGCTCACCAAGCTTCATTTCAGTCCTAGGCACTCAAAGGGCACTAAGCATAGAGTGTGAAAACTGAGTTTCCTTGAGAGCTGCTTGGAAGCCTGATGGTGTGTGAAGTTAGTGAGCCAAATGGAGTTGTTCTCCCACAAGAACCACTCGGCTGATGCTTCTTCAATATGCCCTTCACCAACATGCAGTGTTTCCTTGATTGAATTAGCTCTCACACCAATATTTGCGTCTAGAGCCTTTGCATTGAGGGCTATCTGAAACGGCTGTGGCGCTGAAGTTGCCTGTGAATGTGGAGTTGGTGGCATGTGAAACCCGCAAGTGGAGCATTTGTAAGTGCGGGATGCTCACCAGGTTCATTCCTAGATAATGCACTCAAAGGGCACTAAGCATAGAGTGTGAAAACTGAGTTTCCTTGAGAGCTGCTTGGAAGCCTGATGGTGTGTGAAGTTAGTGAGCCAAATGGAGTTGTTCTCCACAAGAACCACTCGGCTGATGCTTCTTCAATATGCCCTTCACCAACATGCAGTGTTTCCTTGATTGAATTAGCTCTCACACCAATATTTGCGTCTAGAGCCTTTGCATTGAGGGCTATCTGAAAACGGCTGTGGCGCTGAAGTTGCCTGTGAATGTGGAGTTGGTGGCATGTGAAAGCCGCATGTGGAGCATTCGTTTCTGTTGGATGCTCTACCAGGTTCATTCCTAGAGAATGCACTCAAAGGACACTAAGCATAGAGTGTGAAAACTGAGTTTCCTTGAGAGCTGCTTGGAAGGCTGATGGTGTGTGAAGTTAGTGAGCCAAATGGAGTTGTTCTCCCACAAGAACCACTCGGCTGATCCTTCTTCAATATGTCCTTCACCAACATGCAGTGTTTCCTTGATTGAATTAGCTCTCACAACAATATTTGTGTCTAGAGCCTATGCATTGAGGGCTATCTCAAAACGGCTGTGGCGCTGACGTTTTCTGTGAATGTGGAGTTGGTGGCATGTGAAACCCGCATGTGGAGCATTCGTTTGTGTGGGATGCTCACCAAGCTTCATTTCAGTGCTAGGCACTCAAAGGGCACTAAGCATAGACTGTGAAAACTGAGTTTCCTTGAGAGCTGCTTGGAAGGCTGATGGTGTGTGAAGTTAGTGAGCCAAATGGAGTTGTTCTCCCACAAGAACCACTCGGCTGATCCTTCTTCAATATGTCCTTCACCAACATGCAGTGTTTCCTTGATTGAATTAGCTCTCACACCAATATTTGCGTCTAGAGCCTTTGCATTGAGGGCTATCTGAAAACGGCTGTGGCGCTGAAGTTTCCTATGAATGTGGAGTTGGTGGCATGTGAAACCCGCATGTGGAGCATTCGTTTGTGTGGGATGCTCTACCAGGTTCATTCCTAGAGAATGCACTCAAAGGGCCCTAAGCATAGAGTGTGAAAACTGAGTTTCCTTGAGAGCTGCTTGGAAGGCTGATGGTGTGTGAAGTTAGTGAGCCAAATGGAGTTGTTCTCCCACAAGAACCACTCGGCTGATCCTTCTTCAATATGCCCTTCACCAACATGCAGTGTTTCCTTGATTGAATTAGCTCTCACACCAATATTTGCGTCTAGAGCCTTTGCATTGAGGGCTATCTGAAAACGGCTGTGGCGCTGAAGTTTTCTGTGAATGTGGAGTTGGTGGCATGTGAAACCCGCATGTGGAGCATTCGTTTGTGTGGGATGCTCACCAAGCTTCATTTCAGTCCTAGGCACTCAAGGGGCACTAAGCATAGAGTGTGAAAACTGAGTTTTCTTGAGAGCTGCTTGGAAGCCTGATGGTGTGTGAAGTTAGTGAGCCAAATGGAGTTGTTCTCCCACAAGAACCACTCGGCTGATCCTTCTTGAATATGTCCTTCACCAACATGCAGTGTTTCCTTGATTGAATTAGCTCTCACACCAATATTTGCGTCTAGAGTCTTTGCATTGAGGGCTATCTGAAAACGGCTGTGGCGCTGAATTTGCCTGTGAATGTGGAGTTGGTGGCATGTGAAACCCGCAAGTGGAGCATTTGTAAGTGCGGGATGCTCTACGAGGTTCATTCCTAGATATGCACTCAAAGGGCACTAAGCATAGAGTGTGAAAACTGAGTTTCCTTGAGAGCTGCTTGGAAGCCTGATGGTGTGTGAAGTTAGTGAGCCAAATGGAGTTGTTCTCCCACAAGAACCACTCGGCTGATCCTTCTTCAATATGCCCTTCACCAACATGCAGTGTTTCCTTGATTGAATTAGCTCTCACACCAATATTTGCGTCTAGAGCCTTTGCATTGAGGGCTATCTGAAAACGGCTGTGGCGCTGAAGTTGTCTGTGAATGTGGAGTTGGTGGCATGTGAAACCCGCATGTGGAGCATTCGTTTGTGTGGGATGCTCACCAAGCTTCATTTCAGTCCTGGGCACTCAAGGGGCACTAAGCATAGAGTGTGAAAACTGAGTTTCCTTGAGAGCTGCTTGGAAGCCTGATGGTGTGTGAAGTTAGTGAGCCAAATGGAGTTGTTCTCCCACAAGAACCACTCGGCTGATCCTTCTTCAATATGCCCTTCACCAACATGCAGTGTTTCCTTGATTGAATTAGCTCTCACACCAATATTTGCGTCTAGAGCCTTTGCATTGAGGGCTATCTGAAAACGGCTGTGGCGCTGAAGTTGCCTGTGAATGTGGAGTTGGTGGCATGTGAAACCCGCATGTGGAGCATTCGCTTGTGTGGGATGCTCACCAAGCTTCATTTCAGTCCTAGGCACTCAAAGCGCACTAAGCATAGAGTGTGAAAACTGAGTTTCCTTGAGAGCTGCTTGGAAGCCTGATGGTGTGTGAAGTTAGTGAGCCAAATGGAGTTGTTCTCGCACAAGAACCACTCGGCTGATCCTTCTTCAATATGCCCTTCACCAACATGCAGTGTTTCCTTGGTTGAATTAGCTCTCACACCAATATTAGCGTCTAGAGCCTTTGCATTGAGGGCTATCTGAAAAGGGCTGTGGCGCTGAAGTTGCCTGTGAATGTGGAGTTGGTGGCATGTGAAACCCGCAAGTGGAGCATTCGTTTGTGTGGGATGCTCTACCAGGTTCATTCCTAGAGAATGCACTCAAAGGGCACTAAGCATAGAGTGTGAAAACTGAGTTTCCTTGAGAGCTGCTTGGAAGCCTGATGGTGTGTGAAGTTAGTGAGCCAAATGGAGTTGTTCTCCCACAAGAACCACTCGGCTGATCCTTCTTCAATATGCCCTTCACCAACATGCAGTGTTTCCTTGATTGAATTAGCTCTCACACCAATATTTGCGTCTAGAGCCTTTGCATTGAGGGCTATCTGAAAACGGCTGTGGCGCTGAAGTTTTCTGTGAATGTGGAGTTGGTGGCATGTGAAACCCGCAAGTGGAGCATTCGTTTGTGTGGGATGCTCACCAAGCTTCGTTTCAGTCCTAGGCACTCAAAGGGCACTAAGCATAGAGTGTGAAAACTGAGTTTCCTTGAGAGCTGCTTGGAAGCCTGATGGTGTGTGAAGTTAGTGAGCCAAATGGAGTTGTTCTCCCACAAGAACCACTCGGCTGATCCTTCTTCAATATGCCCTTCACCAACATGCAGTGTTTCCTTGATTGAATTAGCTCTCACACCAATATTTGCGTCTAGAGCCTTTGCATTGAGGGCTATCTGAAAACGGCTGTGGCGCTGAAGTTGCCTGTGAATGTGGAGTTGGTGGCATGTGAAAACCGCATGTGGAGCATTTGTTTGTGTGGGATGCTCTACCAGGTTCATTCCTAGAGAATGCACTCAAAGGGCACTAAGCATAGAGTGTGAAAACTGAGTTTCCTTGAGAGCTGCTTGGAGGGCTGATGGTGTGGGAAGTTAGTGAGCCAAATGGAGTTGTTCTCCCACAAGAACCACTCGGCTGATCCTTCTTCAATATGTCCTTCACCAACATGCAGTGTTTCCTTGATTGAATTAGCTCTCACACCAATATTTGTGTCTAGAGCCTTTGCATTGAGGGCTATCTGAAAACGGCTGTGGCGCTGAAGTTGCCTGAGAATGTGGAGTTCGTGGCATGTGAAACCCGCATGTGGAGCATTCGTTTGTGTGGGATGCTCGCCAAGCTTCATTTCAGTCCTAGGCACTCAAAGGGCACTAAGCATAGAGTGTGAAAACTGAGTTTCCTTGAGAGCTGCTTGGAAGACTGATGGTGTGTGAAGTTAGTGAGCCAAATGGAGTTGTTCTCCCACAAGAACCACTCGGCTGATCCTTCTTCAATATGCCCTTCACCAACATGCAGTGTTTCCTTGATTGAATTAGCTCTCACACCAATATTTGCGTCTAGAGCCTTTGCATTGAGGGCTATCTGAAAAGGGCTGTGGCGCTGAAGTTGCCTGTGAATGTGGAGTTGGTGGCATGTGAAACCCGCATGTGGAGCATTCGTTTGTGTGGGATGCTCTTCCAGGTTCATTCCTAGATAATGCACTCAAAGGGCACTAAGCATAGAGTGTGAAAACTGAGTTTCCTTGAGAGCTGCTTGGAAGGCTGATGGTGTGTGAAGTTAGTGAGCCAAATGGAGTTGTTCTCCCACAAGAACCACTCGGTTGATCCTTCTTCAATATGCCCTTCACCAAAATGCAGTGTTTCCTTGATTTAATTAGCTCTCACACCAATATTTGCGTCTAGAGCCTTTGCATTGAGGGCTATCTGAAAATGTCTGTGGCGCTGAAGTTGCCTGAGAATGTGGAGTTGGTGGCATGTGAAACCCGCATGTGGAGCATTCGTTTGTGTGGGATGCTCTACGAGCTTCATTTCAGTCCTAGGCACTCAAAGGGCACTAAGCATAGAGTGTGAAAACTGAGTTTCCTTGAGAGCTGCTTGGAAGCCTGATGGTGTGTGAAGTTAGTGAGCCAAATGGAGTTGTTCTCCCACAAGAACCACTCGGCTGATCCTTCTTCAATATGCCCTTCACCAACATGCAGTGTTTCCTTGATTGAATTAGCTCTCACACCAATATTTGCGTCTAGAGCCTTTGCATTGAGGGCTATCTGAAAACGTCTGTGGCGCTGAAGTTGCCTGTGAATGTGGAGTTGGTGGAATGTGAAACCCGCATGTGGAGCATTCGTTTGTGTGGGATGCTCACCAAGCTTCATTTCCGTCCTAGGCACTCAAAGGGCACTAAGCATAGAGTGTGAAAACTGAGTTTCCTTGAGAGCTGCTTGGAAGGCTGATGGTGTGTGAAGTTAGTGAGCCAAATGGAGTTGTTCTCCTACAAGAACCACTCGGCTGATCCTTCTTCAATATGCCCTTCACCAACATGCAGTGTTTCCTTGATTGAATTAGCTCTCACACCAATATTTGCGTCTAGAGTCTTTGCATTGAGGGCTATCTGAAAACGGCTGTGGCGCTGAAGTTGCCTGAGAATGTGGAGTTGGTGGCATGTGAAAGCCGCATGTGGAGCATTCGTTTGTGTGGGATGCTCTACCAGGTTCATTCCTAGATAATGCACTCAAAGGGCACTAAGCATAGAGTGTGAAAACTGAGTTTCCTTGAGAGCTGCTTGGAAGCCTGATGGTGTGTGAAGTTAGTGAGCCAAATGGAGTTGTTCTCCCACAAGAACCACTCGGCTGATCCTTCTTCAATATGCCCTTCACCAACATGCAGTGTTTCCTTGATTGAATTAGCTCTCACACCAATATTTGCGTCTAGAGCCTTTGCATTGAGGGCTATCTGAAAACGGCTGTGGCGCTGAAGTGGCCTGTGAATGTGGACTTGGTGGCATGTGAAACCCGCATGTGGAGCATTCGTTTGTGTGGGATGCTCACCAAGCTTCATTTCAGTCCTAGGCACTCAAAGGGCACTAAGCATAGAGTGTGAAAACTGAGTTTCCTTGAGAGCTGCTTGGAAGCCTGATGGTGTGTGAAATTAGTGAGCCAAATGGAGTTGTTCTCCCACAAGAACCACTCGGCTGATCCTTCTTCAATATGCCCTTCACCAACATGCAGTGTTTCCTTGATTGAATTAGCTCTCACACCAATATTTGCGTCTATAGCCTTTGCATTGAGGGCTATCTGAAAACGGCTGTGGCGCTGAAGTTGCCTGTGAATGTGGAGTTGGTGGCATGTGAAACCCGCATGTGGAGCCTTCGTTTGTGTGGGATGCTCTACCAGGTTCATTCCTAGATAATGCACTCAAAGGGCACTAAGCATAGAGTGTGAAAACTGAGTTTCCTTGAGAGCTGCTTGGAAGCCTGATGGTGTGTGAAGTTAGTGAGCCAAATGGAGTTGTTCTCCCACAAGAACCACTCGGCTGATCCTTCTTCAATATGCCCTTCACCAACATGCAGTGTTTCCTTGATTGAATTAGCTCTCACACCAATATTTGCGTCTAGAGCCTTTGCATTGAGGGCTATCTGAAAACGGCTGTGGCGCTGAAGTTGCCTGAGAAATTGGAGTTGGTGGCATGTGAAACCCGCATGTGGAGCATTCGTTTGCGTGGGATGCTCACCAAGCTTCATTCCCGTCCTAGGCACTCAAAGGGCACTAAGCATAGAGTGTGAAAACTGAGTTTCCTTGAGAGCTGCTTGGAAGCCTGATGGTGTGTGAAGTTAGTGAGCCAAATGGAGTTGTTCTCCCACAAGAACCACTCGGCTGATCCTTCTTCAATATGCCCTTCACCAACATGCAGTGTTTCCTTGATTGAATTAGCTCTCACACCAATATTTGCGTCTAGAGCCTTTGCATTCAGGGCTATCTGAAAACGGCTGTGGCGCTGAAGTTGCCTGTGAATGTGGAGTTGGTGGCATGTGAAACCCGCAAGTGTAGCATTCGTTTGTGTGGGATGCTCTACCAGGTTCATTCCTAGATAATGCACTCAAAGGGCACTAAGCATAGAGTGTGAAAACTGAGTTTCCTTGAGAGCTGCTTGGAAGCCTGATGGTGTGTGAAGTTAGTGAGCCAAATGGAGTTGTTCTCCCACAAGAACCACTCGGCTGATCCTTCTTCAATATGCCCTTCACCAACATGCATTGTTTCCTTGATTGAATTAGCTCTCACACCAATATTTGCGTCTAGAGCCTTTGCATTGAGGGCTATCTGAAAACGGCTGTGGCGCTGAAGTTGCCTGTGAATGTGGAGTTGGTGGCATGTGAAACCCGCATGTGGAGCCTTCGTTTGTGTGTGATGCTCTACCAGGTTCATTCCTAGATAATGCACGCAAAGGGCACTAAGCATAGAGTGTGAAAACTGAGTTTCCTTGAGAGCTGCTTGGAAGCCGGATGGTGTGTGAAGTTAGTGAGCCAAATGGAGTTGTTCTCCCACAAGAACCACTCGGCTGATCCTTCTTCAATATGCCCTTCACCAACATGCATTGTTTCCTTGATTGAATTAGCTCTCACACCAATATTTGCGTCTAGAGCCTTTGCATTGAGGGCTATCTGAAAACGGCTGTGGCGCTGAAGTTGCCTGTGAATGTGGAGTTGGTGGCATGTGAAATCCGCATGTGGAGCATTCGTTTGTGTGGGATGCTCTAGCAGGTTCATTCCTAGATAATGCACTCAAAGGGCACTAAGCATAGAGTGTGAAAACTGAGTTTCCTTGAGAGCTGCTTGGAAGGCTGATGGTGTGTGAAGTTAGTGAGCCAAATGGAGTTGTTCTCCCACAAGAACCACTTGGCTGATCCTTCTTCAATATGCCCTTCACCAACATGCAGTGTTTCCTTGATTGAATTAGCTCTCACACCAATATTTGCGTCTAGAGCCTTTGCATTGAGGGCTATCTGAAAACTGCTGTGGCGCTGAAGTTGCCTGAGAAATTGGAGTTGGTGGCATGTGAAAGCCGCATGTGGAGCATTCGTTTGCGTGGGATGCTCACCAACCTTCATTTCCGTCCTAGGCACTCAAAGGGCACTAAGCATAGAGTGTGAAAACTGAGTTTCCTTGAGAGCTGCTTGGAAGCCTGATGGTGTGTGAAGTTAGTGAGCCAAATGGAGTTGTTCTCCTACAAGAACCACTCGGCTGATCCTTCTTCAATATGCCCTTCACCAACATGCAGTGTTTCCTTGATTGAATTAGCTCTCACACCAATATTTGCGTCTAGAGCCTTTGCATTGAGGGCTATCTGAAAACGTCTGTGGCGCTGAAGTTGCCTGTGAATGTGGAGTTGGTGGCATGTGAAACCCGCATGTGGAGCACTCGTTTCTGTTGGATGCTCTACCTGGTTCATTCCTAGATAATGCACTCAAAGGGCACTAAGCATAGAGTGTGAAAACTGCGTTTCCTTGAGAGCTGCTTGGAAGCCTGATGGTGTGTGAAGTTAGTGCGCTAAATGGAGTTGTTCTCCCACAAGAACCACTCGGCTGATCCTTCTTCAATATGCCCTTCACCAACATGCAGTGTTTCCTTGATTGAATTAGCTCTCACACCAATATTTGCGTCTAGAGCCTTTGCATTGAGGGCTATCTGAAAACGGCTGTGGCGCTGAAGTTGCCTGTGAATGTGGAGTTGGTGGCATGTGAAACCCGCATGTGGAGCATTCGTTTGTGTGGGATGCTCTACCAGGTTCATTCCTAGATAATGCACTCAAAGGGCACTAGCATAGAGTGTGAAAACTGAGTTTCCTTGAGAGCTGCTTGGAAGCCTGATGGTGTGTGAAGTTAGTGAGCCAAATGGAGTTGTTCTCCCACAAGAACCACTCGGCTGATCCTTCTTCAATATGCCCTTCACCAACATGCAGTGTTTCCTTGATTGAATTAGCTCTCACACCAATATTTGCGTCTAGAGCCTTTGCATTGAGGGCTATCTGAAAACGGCTGTGGCGCTGAAGTTGCCTGTGAATGTGGAGTTGGTGGCATGTGAAACCCGCATGTGGAGCCTTCGTTTGTGTGGGATGCTCTACAAGCTTCATTTCAGTCCTAGGCACTCAAAGGGCACTAAGCATAGAGTGTGAAAACTGAGTTTCCTTGAGAGCTGCTTGGAGGGCTGATGGTGTGTGAAATTAGTGAGCCAAATGGAGTTGTTCTCCCACAAGAACCACTCGGCTGATCCTTCTTCAATATGTCCTTCACCAACATGCAGTGTTTCCTTGATTGAATTAGCTCTCACACCAATATTTGCGTCTAGAGCCTTTGCATTGAGGGCTATCTGAAAATGGCTGTGGCGCTGAAGTTGCCTGAGAATGTGGAGTTGGTGGCATGTGAAAGCCGCATGTGGAGCATTCGTTTGTGTGGGATGCTCTACCAGGTTCATTCCTAGATAATGCAATCAAAGGGCACTAAGCATAGAGTGTGAAAACTGAGTTTCCTTGAGAGCTGCTTGGAAGCCTGATGGTGTGTGAAGTTAGTGAGCCAAATGGAGTTGTTCTCCCACAAGAACCACTCGGCTGATCCTTCTTCAATATGTCCTTCACCAACATGCAGTGTTTCCTTGATTGAATTAGCTCTCACACAAATATTTGCGTCTAGAGCCTTTGCATTGAGGTCTATCTGAAAACGGCTGTGGCGCTGAAGTTGCCTGTGAATGTGGAGTTGGTGGCATGTGAAACCCGCATGTGGAGCATTCGTTTGTGTGGGATGCTCACCAAGCTTCATTTCCGTCCTAGGCACTCAAGGGGCACTAAGCATAGAGTGTGAAAACTGAGTTTCCTTGAGAGCTGCTTGGAAGCCTGATGGTGTGTGAAATTAGTGAGCCATATGGAGTTGTTCTCCCACAAGAACCACTCGGCTGATCCTTCTTCAATATGCCCTTCACCAACATGCAGTGTTTCCTTGATTGAATTAGCTCTCACACCAATATTTGCGTCTAGAGCCTTTGCATTGAGGGCTATCTGAAAACGGCTGTGGCGCTGAAGTTGCCTGAGAATGTGGAGTTGGTGGCATGTGAAACCCGCATGTGGAGCCTTTTTTGTGGGATGCTCTTCCAGGTTCATTCCTAGAGAATGCACTCAAAGGGCACTAAGCATAGAGTGTGAAAACTGAGTTTCCTTGAGAGCTGCTTGGAAGCCTGATGGTGTGTGAAGTTAGTGAGCCAAATGGAGTTGTTCTCCCACAAGAACCACTCGGCTGATCCTTCTTCAATATGCCCTTCACCAACATGCAGTGTTTCATTCATTGAATTAGCTCTCACACCAATATTTGCGTCTAGAGCCTTTGCATTGAGGGCTATCTGAAAACGGCTGTGGCGCTGAAGTTGCCTGTGAATGTGGAGTTGGTGGCATGTGAAATCCGCATGTGGAGCATTCGTTTGTGTGGGATGCTCTAGCAGGTTCATTCCTAGATAATGCACTCAAAGGGCACTAAGCATAGAGTGTGAAAACTGAGTTTCCTTGAGAGCTGCTTGGAAGCCTGATGGTGTGTGAATTTAGTGAGCCAAATGGAGTTGTTCTCCCACAAGAACCACTCGGCTGATCCTTCTTCAATATGCCCTTCACCAACATGCAGTGTTTCCTTGATTGAATTAGCTCTCACAACAATATCTGCGTCTAGAGCCTTTACATTGAGGCTATCTGAAAACGTCTGTGGCGCTGAAGTTGCCTGTGAATGTGGAGTTGGTGGCATGTAAAACCCGCATGTGGAGCATTCGTTTGTGTGGGATGCTCACCAAGCTTCATTTCAGTCCTAGGCACTCAAAGGGCACTAAGCATAGAGTGTGAAAACTGAGTTTCCTTGAGAGCTGCTTGGAGGGCTGATGGTGTGTGAAATTAGTGAGCCAAATGGAGTTGTTCTCCCACAAGAACCACTCGGCTGATCCTTCTTCAATATGTCCTTCACCAACATGCAGTGTTTCCTTGATTGAATTAGCTCTCACACCAATATTTGCGTCTAGAGCCTTTGCATTGAGGGCTATCTGAAAATGGCTGTGGCGCTGAAGTTGCCTGAGAATGTGGAGTTGGTGGCATGTGAAAGCCGCATGTGGAGCATTCGTTTGTGTGGGATGCTCTACCAGGTTCATTCCTAGATAATGCAATCAAAGGGCACTAAGCATAGAGTGTGAAAACTGAGTTTCCTTGAGAGCTGCTTGGAAGCCTGATGGTGTGTGAAGTTAGTGAGCCAAATGGAGTTGTTCTCCCACAAGAACCACTCGGCTGATCCTTCTTCAATATGTCCTTCACCAACATGCAGTGTTTCCTTGATTGAATTAGCTCTCACACCAATATTTGCGTCTAGAGCCTTTGCATTGAGGTCTATCTGAAAACGGCTGTGGCGCTGAAGTTGCCTGTGAATGTGGAGTTGGTGGCATGTGAAACCCGCATGTGGAGCATTCGTTTGTGTGGGATGCTCACCAAGCTTCATTTCCGTCCTAGGCACTCAAGGGGCACTAAGCATAGAGTGTGAAAACTGAGTTTCCTTGAGAGCTGCTTGGAAGCCTGATGGTGTGTGAAATTAGTGAGCCATATGGAGTTGTTCTCCCACAAGAACCACTCGGCTGATCCTTCTTCAATATGCCCTTCACCAACATGCAGTGTTTCCTTGATTGAATTAGCTCTCACACCAATATTTGCGTCTAGAGCCTTTGCATTGAGGGCTATCTGAAAACGGCTGTGGCGCTGAAGTTGCCTGAGAATGTGGAGTTGGTGGCATGTGAAACCCGCATGTGGAGCCTTTTTTGTGGGATGCTCTTCCAGGTTCATTCCTAGAGAATGCACTCAAAGGGCACTAAGCATAGAGTGTGAAAACTGAGTTTCCTTGAGAGCTGCTTGGAAGCCTGATGGTGTGTGAAGTTAGTGAGCCAAATGGAGTTGTTCTCCCACAAGAACCACTCGGCTGATCCTTCTTCAATATGCCCTTCACCAACATGCAGTGTTTCATTCATTGAATTAGCTCTCACACCAATATTTGCGTCTAGAGCCTTTGCATTGAGGGCTATCTGAAAACGGCTGTGGCGCTGAAGTTGCCTGTGAATGTGGAGTTGGTGGCATGTGAAATCCGCATGTGGAGCATTCGTTTGTGTGGGATGCTCTAGCAGGTTCATTCCTAGATAATGCACTCAAAGGGCACTAAGCATAGAGTGTGAAAACTGAGTTTCCTTGAGAGCTGCTTGGAAGCCTGATGGTGTGTGAATTTAGTGAGCCAAATGGAGTTGTTCTCCCACAAGAACCACTCGGCTGATCCTTCTTCAATATGCCCTTCACCAACATGCAGTGTTTCCTTGATTGAATTAGCTCTCACAACAATATCTGCGTCTAGAGCCTTTACATTGAGGCTATCTGAAAACGTCTGTGGCGCTGAAGTTGCCTGTGAATGTGGAGTTGGTGGCATGTAAAACCCGCATGTGGAGCATTCGTTTGTGTGGGATGCTCACCAAGCTTCATTTCAGTCCTAGACAATCAAAGGGCACTAAGCATAGAGTGTGAAAACTGAGTTTCCTTGAGAGCTGCTTGGAAGCCTGATGGTGTGTGAAGTTAGTGCGCCAAATGGAGTTGTTCTCCCACAAGAACCACTCGGCTGATCCTTCTTCAATATGCCCTTCACCAACATGCAGTGTTTCCTTGATTGAATTAGCTCTCACACCAATATTTGCGTCTAGAGCCTTTGCATTGAGGGCTATTTGAAAACGGCTGTGGCGCTGAAGTTGCCTGTGAATGTGGAGTTGGTGGAATGTGAAACCCGCATGTGGAGCATTCGTTTGTGTGGGATGCTCACCAAGCTTCATTACAGTCCTAGGCACTCAAAGGGCACTAAGCATAGAGTGTGAAAACTGAGTTTCCTTGAGAGCTGCTTGGAAGCCTGATGGTGTGTGAAGTTAGTGAGCCAAATGGAGTTGTTCTCCCACAAGAACCACTCGGCTTATCTTTCTTCAATATGTCCTTCACCAACATGCAGTGTTTCCTTGATTGAATTAGCTCTCACACCAATATTTGCGTCTAGAGCCTTTGCATTGAGGGCTATCTGAAAATGGCTGTGGCGCTGAAGTTGCCTGAGAATGTGGAGTTGGTGTCATGTGAAAGCCGCATGTGGAGCGTTCGTTTGTGTGGGATGCTCTACCAGGTTCATTCCTAGATAATGCACTCAAAGGGCACTAAGCATAGAGTGTGAAAACTGCGTTTCCTTGAGAGCTGCTTGGAAGCCTGATGGTGTGTGAAGTTAGTGAGCCAAATGGAGTTGTTCTCCCACAAGAACCACTCGGCTGATCCTTCTTCAATATGCCCTTTACCAACATGCAGTGTTTCCTTGATTGAATTAGCTCTCACACCAATATTTGCGTCTAGAGCCTTTGCATTGAGGGCTATCTGAAAACGGCTGTGGCGCTGAAGTTGCCTGTGAATGTGGAGTTGGTGGCATGTGAAACCCGCATGTGGAGCATTTGTTACTGTTTGATGCTCTACCAGGTTCATTCCTAGATAATGCACTCAAAGGGCACTAAGCATAGAGTGTGAAAACTGAGTTTCCTTGAGAGCTGCTTGGAAGCCTGATGGTGTGTGAAGTTAGTGATCCCAATGGAGTTGTTCTCCCACAAGAACCACTCGGCTGATCCTTCTTCAATATGCCCTTCACCAACATGCAGTGTTTCTTTGATTGAATTAGCTCTCACACCAATATTTGCGTCTAGAGCCTTTGCATTGAGGGCTATCTGAAAAGGTCTGTGGCGCTGAAGTTGCCTGTGAATGTGGAGTTGGTGGCATGTGAAACCCGCATGTGGAGCATTCGTTTCTGTTGGATGCTCTACCAGGTACATTCCTAGAGAATGCACTCAAAGGGCACTAAGCATAGAGTGTGAAAACTGAGTTTCCTTGAGAGCTGCTTGGAAGCCTGATGGTGTGTGAAGTTAGTGAGCCAAATGGAGTTGTTCTCCCACAAGAACCAGTTGGTTGATCCTTCTTCAATATGCCCTTCACCAAAATGCAGTGTTTCCTTGATTGAATTAGCTCTCACACCAATATTTGCGTCTAGAGCCTTTGCATTGAGGGCTATCTGAAAACTGCTGTGGCGCTGAAGTTGCCTGCGAAGGTGGAGTTGGTGGCATGTGAAACTCGCATGTGGAGCACTCGTTTGTGTGGGATGCTCACCAAGCTTCATTTCCGTCCTAGGCACTCAAAGGGCACTAAGCATAGAGTGTGAAAACTGAGTTTCCTTGAGAGCTGCTTGGAAGCCTGATGGTGTGTGAAATTAGTGAGCCAAATGGAGTTGTTCTCCCACAAGAACCACTCGGCTGATCCTTCTTCAATATGTCCTTCACCAACATGCAGTGTTTCCTTGATTGAATTAGCTCTCACACCAATATTTGCGTCTAGAGCCTTTGCATTGAGGGCTATCTGAAAATGGCTGTGGCGCTGAAGTTGCCTGAGAATGTGGAGTTGGTGGCATG
This sequence comes from Ochotona princeps, assembly GCF_030435755.1. Lineage (NCBI taxonomy): Eukaryota > Metazoa > Chordata > Mammalia > Lagomorpha > Ochotonidae > Ochotona > Ochotona princeps. The sequence continues at coordinate 9,815 of NW_026696346.1, read as the reverse complement.
TGAAAGCCGCATGTGGAGCATTCGTTTGTGTGGGATGCTCTACCAGGTTCATTCCTAGATAATGCACTCAAAGGGCACTAAGCATAGAGTGTGAAAACTGAGTTTCCTTGAGAGCTGCTTGGAAGCCTGATGGTGTGTGAAGTTAGTGAGCCAAATGGAGTTGTTCTCCCACAAGAACCACTCGGCTGATCCTTCTTCAATATGTAATTCACCCACATGCAGTGTTTCCTTGATTGAATTAGCTCTCACACCAATATTTGCGTCTAGAGCCTTTGCATTGAGGGCTATCTGAAAACGGCTGTGGCGCTGAAGTTGCCTGTGAATGTGGAGTTGGTGGCATGTGAAACCCGCATGTGGAGCATTCGTTTGTGTGGGATGCTCTACAAGCTTCATTTCAGTCCTAGGCACTCAAAGGGCACTAAGCCTAGAGTGTGAAAACTGAGTTTCCTTGAGAGCTGCTTGGAAGCCTGATGGTGTGTGAAGTTAGTGAGCCAAATGGAGTTGTTCTCCCACAAGAACCACTCGGCTGATCCTTCTTCAATATGCCCTTCACCAACATGCAGTGTTTCCTTGATTGAATTAGCTCTCACACCAATATTTGCGTCTAGAGCCTTTGCATTGAGGGCTATCTGAAAAGGGCTGTGGCGCTGAAGTTGCCTGTGAATGTGGAGTTGGTGGCATGTGAAAGTCGCATGTGGAGCATTCATTTGTGTGGGATGCTCTACCAGGTTCATTCCTAGAGAATGCACTCAAAGGGCACTAAGCATAGAGTGTGAAAACTGAGTTTCCTTGAGAGCTGCTTGGAAGCCTGATGGTGTGTGAAGTTAGTGAGCCAAATGGAGTAGTTCTCCCACAAGAACCACTCGGCTGATCCTTCTTCAATATGCCCTTCACCAACATGCAGTGTTTCCTTGATTGAATTAGCTCTCACACCAATATTTGCGTCTAGAGCCTTTGCATTGAGGGCTATTTGAAAACGGCTGTGGCGCTGAAGTTGCCTGTGAATGTGGAGTTGGTGGAATGTGAAACCCGCATGTGGAGCATTCGTTTGTGTGGGATGCTCACCAAGCTTCATTTCAGTCCTAGGCACTCAAAGGGCACTAAGCATAGAGTGTGAAAACTGAGTTTCCTTGAGAGCTGCTTGGAAGCCTGATGGTGTGTGAAGTTAGTGAGCCAAATGGAGTTGTTCTCCCACAAGAACCACTCGGCTTATCTTTCTTCAATATGTCCTTCACCAACATGCAGTGTTTCCTTGATTGAATTAGCTCTCACACCAATATTTGCGTCTAGAGCCTTTGCATTGAGGGCTATCTGAAAATGGCTGTGGCGCTGAAGTTGCCTGAGAATGTGGAGTTGGTGTCATGTGAAAGCCGCATGTGGAGCGTTCGTTTGTGTGGGATGCTCTACCAGGTTCATTCCTAGATAATGCACTCAAAGGGCACTAAGCATAGAGTGTGAAAACTGAGTTTCCTTGAGAGCTGCTTGGAAGCCTGATGGTGTGTGAAGTTAGTGAGCCAAATGGAGTTGTTCTCCCACAAGAACCACTCGGCTGATCCTTCTTCAATATGCCCTTCACCAACATGCAGTGTTTCCTTGATTGAATTAGCTCTCACACCAATATTTGCGTCTAGAGCCTTTGCATTGAGGGCTATCTGAAAACGGCTGTGGCGCTGAAGTTGCCTGTGAATGTGGAGTTGGTGGCATGTGAAACCCGCATGTGGAGCATTCGTTTGTGTGGGATGCTCTACCAGGTACATTCCTAGAGAATGCACTCAAAGGGCACTAAGCATAGAGTGTGAAAACTGAGTTTCCTTGAGAGCTGCTTGGAAGCCTGATGGTGTGTGAAGTTAGTGAGCCAAATGGAGTTGTTCTCCCACAAGAACCACTCGGCTGATCCTTCTTCAATATGTCCTTCACCAACATGCAGTGTTTCCTTGATTGAATTAGCTCTCACACCAATATTTGCGTCTAGAGCCTTTGCATTGAGGGCTATCTGAAAACGGCTGTGGCGCTGAAGTTGCCTGTGAATGTGGAGTTGGTGGCATGTGAAACCCGCATGTGGAGCATTGGTTTGTGTGGGATGCTCTACCAGGTTCATTCCCAGAGAATGCACTCAAAGGGCACTAAGCATAGAGTGTGAAAACTGAGTTTCCTTGAGAGCTGCTTGGAAGCCTGATGGTGTGTGAAGTTAGTGAGCCAAATGGAGTTGTTCTCCCACAAGAACCAGTTGGCTGATCCTTCTTCAATATGCCCTTCACCAAAATGCAGTGTTTCCTTGATTGAATTAGCTCTCACACCAATATTTGCGTCTAGAGCCTTTGCATTGAGGGCTATCTGAAAACGGCTGTGGCGCTGAAGTTGCCTGTGAATGTGGAGTTGGTGGCATGTGAAACTCGCATGTGGAGCACTCGTTTGTGTGGGATGCTCACCAAGCTTAATTTCAGTCCTAGGCACTCAAAGGGCACTAAGCATAGAGTGTGAAAACTGAGTTTCCTTGAGAGCTGCTTGGAGGGCTGATGGTGTGTGAAATTAGTGAGCCAAATGGAGTTGTTCTCCCACAAGAACCACTCGGCTGATCCTTCTTCAATATGTCCTTCACCAACATGCCGTGTTTCCTTGATTGAATTAGCTCTCACACCAATATTTGCGTCTAGAGCCTTTGCATTGAGGGCTATCTGAAAACGGCTGTGGCGCTGAAGTTGCCTGAGAATGTGGAGTTGGTGGCATGTGAAACCCGCATGTGGAGCATTGGTTTGTGTGGGATGCTCTACCAGGTTCATTCCTAGAGAATGCACTCAAAGGGCACTAAGCATAGAGTGTGAAAACTGAGTTTCCTTGAGAGCTGCTTGGAAGCCTGATGGTGTGTGAAGTTAGTGAGCCAAATGGAGTTGTTCTCCCACAAGAACCAGTCGGCTGATCCTTCTTCAATATGCCCTTCACCAAAATGCAGTGTTTCCTTGATTGAATTAGCTCTCACACCAATATTTGCGTCTAGAGCCTTTGCATTGAGGGCTATCTGAAAACGGCTGTGGCGCTGAAGTTGCCTGTGAATGTGGAGTTGGTGGCATGTGAAACTCGCATGTAGAGCACTCGTTTGTGTGGGATGCTCACCAAGCTTCATTTCAGTCCTAGGCACTCAAAGGGCACTAAGCATAGAGTGTGAAAACTGAGTTTCCTTGAGAGCTGCTTGGAGGGCTGATGGTGTGTGAAATTAGTGAGCCAAATGGAGTTGTTCTCCCACAAGAACCACTCGGCTGATCCTTCTTCAATATGTCCTTCACCAACATGCAGTGTTTCCTTGATTGAATTAGCTCTCACACCAATATTTGTGTCTAGAGCCTTTGCATTGAGGGCTATCTGAAAATGGCTGTGGCGCTGAAGTTGCCTGTGAATGTGGAGTTGGTGGCATGTGAAAGCCGCATGTGGAGCATTCGTTTGTGTGGGATGCTCTACCAGGTTCATTCCTAGATAATGCACTCAAAGGGCACTAAGCATAGAGTGTGAAAACTGAGTTTCCTTGAGAGCTGCTTGGAAGCCGGATGGTGTGTGAAGTTAGTGAGCCAAATGGAGTTGTTCTCCCACAAGAACCACTCGGCTGATCCTTCTTCAATATGTAATTCACCCACATGCAGTGTTTCCTTGATTGAATTAGCTCTCACACCAATATTTGCGTCTAGAGCCTTTGCATTGAGGGCTATCTGAAAACGGCTGTGGCGCTGAAGTTGCCTGTGAATGTGGAGTTGGTGGCATGTGAAACCCGCATGTGGAGCATTCGTTTGTGTGGGATGCTCTACCAAGCTTCATTTCAGTCCTAGGCACTCAAAGGGCACTAAGCATAGAGTGTGAAAACTGAGTTTCCTTGAGAGCTGCTTGGAAGCCTGATGGTGTGTGAAGTTAGTGAGCCAAATGGAGTTGTTCTCCCACAAGAACCAGTCGGCTGATCCTTCTTCAATATGCCCTTCACCCACATGCAGTGTTTCCTTGATTGAATTAGCTCTCACACCAATATTTGCGTCTAGAGCCTTTGCATTGAGGGCTATCTGAAAACGGCTGTGGCGCTGAAGTTGCCTGTGAATGTGGAGTTGGTGGCATGTGAAACCCGCATGTGGAGCATTCGTTTCTGTTGGATGCTCTACCAGGTACATTCCTAGAGAATGCACTCAAAGGGCACTAAGCATAGAGTGTGAAAACTGAGTTTCCTTGAGAGCTGCTTGGAAGCCTGATGGTGTGTGAAGTTAGTGAGCCAAATGGAGTTGTTCTCCCACAAGAACCACTCGGCTGATCCTTCTTCAATATGCCCTTCACCAACATGCAGTGTTTCCTTGATTGAATTAGCTCTCACACCAATATTTGCGTCTAGAGCCTTTGCATTGAGGGCTATCTGAAAACGGCTGTGGCGCTGAAGTTGCCTGTGAATGTGGAGTTGGTGGCATGTGAAACCCGCATGTGGAGCATTGGTTTGTGTGGGATGCTCTACCAGGTTCATTCCCAGAGAATGCACTCAAAGGGCACTAAGCATAGAGTGTGAAAACTGAGTTTCCTTGAGAGCTGCTTGGAAGCCTGATGGTGTGTGAAGTTAGTGAGCCAAATGGAGTTGTTCTCCCACAAGAACCAGTTGGCTGATCCTTCTTCAATATGCCCTTCACCAAAATGCAGTGTTTCCTTGATTGAATTAGCTCTCACACCAATATTTGCGTCTGGAGCCTTTGCATTGAGGGCTATCTGAAAACGGCTGTGGCGCTGAAGTTGCCTGTGAATGTGGAGTTGGTGGCATGTGAAACTCGCATGTGGAGCACTCGTTTGTGTGGGATGCTCACCAAGCTTAATTTCAGTCCTAGGCACTCAAAGGGCACTAAGCATAGAGTGTGAAAACTGAGTTTCCTTGAGAGCTGCTTGGAGGGCTGATGGTGTGTGAAATTAGTGAGCCAAATGGAGTTGTTCTCCCACAAGAACCACTCGGCTGATCCTTCTTCAATATGTCCTTCACCAACATGCACTGTTTCCTTGATTGAATTAGCTCTCACACCAATATTTGCGTCTAGAGCCTTTGCATTGAGGGCTATCTGAAAACGGCTGTGGCGCTGAAGTTGCCTGAGAAATTGGAGTTGGTGGCATGTGAAACCCGCATGTGGAGCATTGGTTTGTGTGGGATGCTCTACCAGGTTCATTCCTAGAGAATGCACTCAAAGGGCACTAAGCATAGAGTGTGAAAACTGAGTTTCCTTGAGAGCTGCTTGGAAGCCTGATGGTGTGTGAAGTTAGTGAGCCAAATGGAGTTGTTCTCCCACAAGAACCACTCGGCTGATCCTTCTTCAATATGCCCTTCACCAAAATGCAGTGTTTCCTTGATTGAATTAGCTCTCACACCAATATTTGCGTCTAGAGCCTTTGCATTGAGGGCTATCTGAAAACGGCTGTGGCGCTGAAGTTGCCTGTGAATGTGGAGTTGGTGGCATGTGAAACTCGCATGTGGAGCACTCGTTTGTGTGGGATGCTCACCAAGCTTCATTTCAGTCCTAGGCACTCAAAGGGCACTCAGCATAGAGTGTGAAAACTGAGTTTCCTTGAGAGCTGCTTGGAGGGCTGATGGTGTGTGAAATTAGTGAGCCAAATGGAGTTGTTCTCCCACAAGAACCACTCGGCTGATCCTTCTTCAATATGTCCTTCACCAACATGCAGTGTTTCCTTGATTGAATTAGCTCTCACACCAATATTTGTGTCTAGAGCCTTTGCATTGAGGGCTATCTGAAAATGGCTGTGGCGCTGAAATTGCCTGAGAATGTGGAGTTGGTGGCATGTGAAAGCCGCATGTGGAGCATTCGTTTGTGTGGGATGCTCTACCAGGTTCATTCCTAGATAATGCACTCAAAGGGCACTAAGCATAGAGTGTGAAAACTGAGTTTCCTTGAGAGCTGCTTGGAAGCCGGATGGTGTGTGAAGTTAGTGAGCCAAATGGAGTTGTTCTCCCACAAGAACCACTCGGCTGATCCTTCTTCAATATGTAATTCACCCACATGCAGTGTTTCCTTGATTGAATTAGCTCTCACACCAATATTTGCGTCTAGAGCCTTTGCATTGAGGGCTATCTGAAAACGGCTGTGGCGCTGAAGTTGCCTGTGAATGTGGAGTTGGTGGCATGTGAAACCCGCATGTGGAGCATTCGTTTGTGTGGGATGCTCTACCAAGCTTCATTTCAGTCCTAGGCACTCAAAGGGCACTAAGCATAGAGTGTGAAAACTGAGTTTCCTTGAGAGCTGCTTGGAAGCCTGATGGTGTGTGAAGTTAGTGAGCCAAATGGAGTTGTTCTCCCACAAGAACCACTCGGCTGATCCTTCTTCAATATGTCCTTCACCAACATGCAGTGTTTCCTTGATTGAATTAGCTCTCACACCAATATTTGCGTCTAGAGCCTTTGCATTGAGGGCTATCTGAAAACGGCTGTGGCGCTGAAGTTGCCTGAGAATTGGAGTTGGTGGAATGTGAAACCCGTAAGTGGAGCATTTGTAAGTCCTGGATGCTCTACCAGGTTCATTCCTAGATAATGCACTCAAAGGGCACTAAGCATAGAGTGTGAAAACTGAGTTTCCTTGAGAGCTGCTTGGAAGGCTGATGGTGTGTGAAGTTAGTGAGCCAAATGGAGTTGTTCTCCCACAAGAACCACTCGGCTGATCCTTCTTCAATATGCCCTTCACCAACATGCAGTGTTTCCTTGATTGAATTAGCTCTCACACCAAAATTTGCGTCTAGAGCCTTTGCATTGAGGGCTATCTGAAAACGGCTGTGGCGCTGAAGTTGCCTGTGAATGTGGAGTTGGTGGCATGTGAAACCCGCATGTGGAGCCTTCGTTTGTGTGGAATGCTCTACCAGGTTCATTCCTAGAGAATGCACTCAAAGGGCACTAAGCATAGAGTGTGAAAACTGAGTTTCCTTGAGAGCTGCTTGGAAGCCTGATGGTGTGTGAAGTTAGTGAGCCAAATGGAGTTGTTCTCCCACAAGAACCACTCGGCTGATCCTTCTTCAATATGTCCATCACCCACATGCAGTGTTTCCTTGATTGAATTAGCTCTCACACCAATATTTGCGTCTAGAGCCTTTGCATTGAGGGCTATCTGAAAACGGCTGTGGCGCTGAAGTTGCCTGAGAAATTGGAGTTGGTGGCATGTGAAAGCCGCATGTGGAGCATTCGTTTGTGTGGGATGCTCACCAAGCTTCATTTCCGTCCTAGGCACTCAAAGGGCACTAAGCATAGAGTGTGAAAACTGAGTTTCCTTGAGAGCTGCTTGGAAGCCTGATGGTGTGTGAAGTTAGTGAGCCAAATGGAGTTGTTCTCCCACAAGAACCACTCGGCTGATCCTTCTTCAATATGCCCTTCACCAACATGCAGTGTTTCCTTCATTGAATTAGCTCTCACACCAATATTTGCGTCTAGAGCCTTTGCATTGAGGGCTATCTGAAAACGGCTGTGGCGCTGAAGTTGCCTGTGAATGTGGAGTTGGTGGCATGTGAAACACGCATGTGGAGCATTCGTTTGTGTGGGATGCTCTACAAGCTTCATTTCAGTCCTAGGCACTCAAAGGGCACTAAGCATAGTGTGTGAAAACTGAGTTTCCTTGAGAGCTGCTTGGAGGGCTGATGGTGTGTGAAATTAGTGAGCCAAATGGAGTTGTTCTTCCACAAGAACCACTCGGCTGATCCTTCTTCAATATGCCCTTCACCAACATGCAGTGTTTCCTTCATTGAATTAGCTCTCACACCAATATTTGCGTCTAGAGCCTTTGCATTGAGGGCTATCTGAAAATGGCTGTGGCGCTGAAGTTGCCTGAGAATGTGGAGTTGGTGGCATGTGAAAGCCGCATGTGGAGCATTCGTTTGTGTGGGATGCTCTAGCAGGTTCATTCCTAGATAATGCACTCAAAGGGCACTAAGCATAGAGTGTGAAAACTGAGTTTCCTTGAGAGCTGCTTGGAAGCCTGATGGTGTGTGAAGTTAGTGAGCCAAATGGAGTTGTTCTCCCACAAGAAGCACTCGGCTGATCCTTCTTCAATATGCCCTTCACCAACATGCAGCGTTTCCTTGATTGAATTAGTTCTCACACCAATATTTGCGTCTAGAGCCTTTGCATTGAGGGCTATCTGAAAACGGCTGTGGCGCTGAAGTTGCCTGAGAATGTGGAGTTGGTGGCATGTGAAAGCCGCATGTGGAGCATTCGTTTGTGTGGGATGCTCACCAAGCTTAATTTCAGTCCTAGGCACTCAAGGGGCACTAAGCATAGAGTGTGAAAACTGAGTTTCCTTGAGAGCTGCTTGGAATCCTGATGGTGTGTGAAGTTAGTGAGCCAAATGGAGTTGTTCTCCCACAAGAACCACTCGGCTGATCCTTCTTCAATATGCCCTTCACCAACATGCAGTGTTTCCTTGATTGAATTAGCTCTCACACCAATATTTGCGTCTAGAGCCTTTGCATTGAGGGCTATCTGAAAACGGCTGTGGCGCTGAAGTTGCCTGTGAATGTGGAGTTGGTGGCATGTGAAACCCGCAAGTGGAGCATTTGTAACTGCGGGATGCTCTACCAGGTTCATTCCTAGATAATGCACTCAAAGGGCACTAAGCATAGAGTGTGAAAACTGAGTTTCCTTGAGAGCTGCTTGGAAGCCTGATGGTGTGTGAAGTTAGTGAGCCAAATGGAGTTGTTCTCCCACAAGAACCACTCGGCTGATCCTTCTTCAATATGCCCTTCACCAACATGCAGTGTTTCCTTGATTGAATTAGCTCTCACACCAATATTTGCGTCTAGAGCCTTTGCATTGAGGGCTATCTGAAAACGGCTGTGGCGCTGAAGTTGCCTGTGAATGTGGAGTTGGTGGCATGTGAAACCCGCATGTGGAGCATTCGTTTGTGTGGGATGCTCAACAAGCTTCATTTCCGTCCTAGGCACTCAAAGGGCACTAAGCATAGAGTGTGAAAACTGAGTTTCCTTGAGAGCTGCTTGGAAGCCTGATGGTGTGTGAAGTTAGTGACCAAAATGGAGTTGTTCTCCCACAAGAACCACTCGGCTGATCCTTCTTCAATATGCCCTTCACCAACATGCAGTGTTTCCTTGATTGAATTAGCTCTCACACCAATATTTGTGTCTAGAGCCTTTGCATTGAGGGCTATCTGAAAACGGCTGTGGCGCTAAAGTTGCCTGAGAATGTGGAGTTGGTGGCATGTGAAACCCGCATGTGGAGCATTCGTTTGTGTGGGATGCTCTACCAGGTTCTTTCCTAGATAATGCACTCAAAGGGCACTAAGCATAGAGTGTGAAAACTGAGTTTCCTTGAGAGCTGCTTGGAAGCCGGATGGTGTGTGAAGTTAGTGAGCCAAATGGAGTTGTTCTCCCACAAGAACCACTCGGCTGATCCTTCTTCAATATGCCCTTCACCAACATGCAGTGTTTCCTTGATTGCATTAGCTCTCACACCAATATTTGCGTCTAGAGCCTTTGCATTGAGGGCTATCTGAAAACGGCTGTGGCGCTGAAGTTGCCTGAGAATGTGGAGTTGGTGGCATGTGAAACCCGCATGTGGAGCATTCGTTTGTGTGGGATGCTCACCAAGGTTCATTTCAGTCCTAGGCACTCAAAGGGCACTAAGCATAGAGTGTGAAAACTGAGATTCCTTGAGAGCTGCTTGGAAGCCTGATGGTGTGTGAAGTTAGTGAGCCAAATGGAGTTGTTCTCCCACAAGAACCACATGGCTGATCCTTCTTCAATATGCCCTTCACCAACATGCAGTGTTTCCTTGATTGAATTAGCTCTCACACCAATATTTGCGTCTA
>NW_026696345.1:0-29625 GCF_030435755.1 Ochotona princeps | reverse complement strand
AGCATAGAGTGTGAAAACTGAATTTCCTTGAGAGCTGCTTGGAAGCCTGATGGTGTGTGAAGTTAGTGAGCCAAATGGAGTTGTTCTCCCACAAGAACCTCTCGGCTGATCCTTCTTCAATACGCACTTCACCAACATGCAGTGTTTCCTTGATTGAATTAGCTCTCACACCAATATTTGCGTCTAGAGCCTTTGCATTGAGGGCTATCTGAAAACGGCTGTGGCGCTGAAGTTGCCTGTGAATGTGGAGTTGGTGGCATGTGAAACCCGCATGTGGAGCATTCGTTTGTGTGGGATGCTCTACCAGGTTCATTTCAGTGCTAGCCATACAAAGGGCACTAAGCATAGAGTGTGAAGACTGAGTTTCCTTGAGAGCTGCTTGGAAGCCTGATGGTGTGTGAAGTTAGTGAGCCAAATGGAGTTGTTCTCCCACAAGAACCACTCGGCTGATCCTTCTTCAATATGCCCTTCACCAACATGCAGTGTTTCCTTGATTGAATTAGCTCTCACACCAATATTTGCGTCTAGAGCCTTTGCATTGAGGGCTATCTGAAAATGGCTGTGGCGCTGAAGTTGCCTGTAAATGTGGAGTTGGTGGCATGTGAAACCCGCATGTGGAGCATTCGTTTGTGTGGGATGCTGACCAAGTTTCATTTCAGACATAGGCACACAAAGGGCAGTAAGCATAGAGTGTGAAAACTGAGTTTTCTTGAGAGCTGCTTGGAAGCCTGATGGTGTGTGAAGTTAGTGAGCCAAATGGAGTTGTTCTCCCACAAGAACCACTCGGCTGATCCTTCTTCAATATGCCCTTCACCAACATGCAGTGTTTCCTTGATTGAATTATCAATATTTGCGTCTAGAGCCTTTGCATTGAGGGCTATCTGAAAACGGCTGTGGCGCTGAAGTTGCCTGTGAATGTGGAGTTGGTGGCATGTGAAACCCGCATGTGGAGCATTCGTTTGTGTGGGATGCTCTACCAGGTTCATTCCTAGATAATGCACTCAAAGGGCAGTAAGCATAGAGTGTGAAAACTGAGTTTCCTTGAGAGCTGCTTGGAAGCCTGATGGTGTGTGAAGTTAGTGAGCCAAATGGAGTTGTTCTCCCACAAGAACCACTCGGCTGATCCTTCTTCAATATGCCCTTCACCAACATGCAGTGTTTCCTTGATTGAATTAGCTCTCACACCAATATTTGCGTCTAGAGCCTTTGCATTGAGGGCTATCTGAAAACGGCTGTGGCGCTGAAGTTGCCTGTGAATGTGGAGTTGGTGGCATGTGAAACCCGCATGTGGAGCATTCGTTTGTGTGGGATGCTAACCAAGCTTCATTTCAGTCCTAGGCACACAAAGAGCAGTAAGCATAGAGTGTGAAGACTGAGTTTCCTTGAGAGCTGCTTGGAAGCCTGATGGTGTGTGAAGTTAGTGAGCCAAATGGAGTTGTTCTCCCACAAGAACCACTCGGCTGATCCTTCTTCAATATGCCCTTCACCAACATGCAGTGTTTCCTTGATTGAATTAGCTCTCACACCAATATTTGCGTCTAGAGCCTTTGCATTGAGGGCTATCTGAAAACGGCTGTGGCGCTGAAGTTGCCTGTGAATGTGGAGTTGGTGGCATGTGAAACCCGCATGTGGAGCATTCGTTTGTGTGGGATGCTCTACTAGGTTCATTTCTAGATAATGCACTCAAAGGGCACTAAGCATAGAGTGTGAAAACTGAGTTTCCTTGAGAGCTGCTTGGAAGCCTGATGGTGTGTGAAGTTAGTGAGCCAAATGGAGTTGTTCTCCCACAAGAACCACTCTGCTGATCCTTCTTCAATATGCCCTTCACCAACATGCAGTGTTTCCTTGATTGAATTAGCTCTCACACCAATATTTGCGTCTAGAGCCTTTGCATTGAGGGCTATCTGAAAACGGCTGTGGCGCTGAAGTTGCCTGTGAATGTGGAGTTGGTGGCATGTGAAACCCGCATGTGGAGCATTCGTTTGTGTGGGATGCTCTACCAGGTTCATTCCTAGATAATGCACTCAAAGGGCACTAAGCATAGAGTGTGAAAACTGAATTTCCTTGAGAGCTGCTTGGAAGCCTGATGGTGTGTGAAGTTAGTGAGCCAAATGGAGTTGTTCTCCCACAAGAACCTCTCGGCTGATCCTTCTTCAATACGCACTTCACCAACATGCAGTGTTTCCTTGATTGAATTAGCTCTCACACCAATATTTGCGTCTAGAGCCTTTGCATTGAGGGCTATCTGAAAACGGCTGTGGCGCTGAAGTTGCCTGTGAATGTGGAGTTGGTGGCATGTGAAACCCGCATGTGGAGCATTCGTTTGTGTGGGATGCTCTACCAGGTTGATTTCAGTCCTAGTCATACAAAGGGCACTAAGCATAGAGTGTGAAAACTGAGTTTCCTTGAGAGCTGCTTGGAAGCCTGATGGTGTGTGAAGTTAGTGAGCCAAATGGAGTTGTTCTCCCACAAGAACCACTCTGCTGATCCTTCTTCAATATGCCCTTCACCAACATGCAGTGTTTCCTTGATTGAATTAGCTCTCACACCAATATTTGCGTCTAGAGCCTTTGCATTGAGGGCTATCTGAAAACGGCTGTGGCGCTGAAGTTGCCTGTGAATGTGGAGTTGGTGGCATGTGAAACCCGCATGTGGAGCATTCGTTTGTGTGGGATGCTGACCAAGCTTCATTTCAGTCCTAGGCACACAAAGAGCACTAAGCATAGAGTGTGAAAACTGAGTTTCCTTGAGAGCTGCTTGGAAGCCTGATGGTGTGTGAAGTTAGTGAGCCAAATGGAGTTGTTCTCCCACAAGATCCACTAGGCTGATTCTTCTTCAATATGCCCTTCACCAACATGCAGTGTTTCCTTGATTGAATTAGCTCTCACACCAATATTTGCGTCTAGAGCCTTTGCATTGAGGGCTATCTGAAAACGGCTGTGGCGCTGAAGTTGCCTGTGAATGTGCAGTTGGTGGCATGTGAAACCCGCATGTGGAGCATTCGTTTGTGTGGGATGCTCTACCAGGTTCATTCCTAGATAATGCACTCAAAGGGCACTAAGCATAGAGTGTGAAAACTGAGTTTCCTTGAGAGCTGCTTGGAAGCCTGATGGTGTGTGAAGTTAGTGAGCCAAATGGAGTTGTTCTCCCACAAGAACCACTCGGCTGATCCTTCTTCAATATGCCCTTCACCAACATGCAGTGTTTCCTTGATTGAATTAGCTCTCACACCAATATTTGCGTCTAGAGCCTTTGCATTGAGGGCTATCTGAAAACGGCTGTGGCGCTGAAGTTGCCTGTGAATGTGGAGTTGGTGGCATGTGAAACCCGCATGTGGAGCATTCGTTTGTGTGGGATGCTCTACCAGGTTCATTTCAGTCCTAGCCATACAAAGGGCACTAAGCATAGAGTGTGAAAACTGAGTTTCCTTGAGAGCTGCTTGGAAGCCTGATGGTGTGTGAAGTTAGTGAGCCAAATGGAGTTGTTCTCCCACAAGAACCACTCGGCTGATCCTTCTTCAATATGCCCTTCACCAACATGCAGTGTTTCCTTGATTGAATTAGCTCTCACACCAATATTTGCGTCTAGAGCCTTTGCATTGAGGGCTATCTGAAAACGGCTGTGGCGCTGAAGTTGCCTGTGAATGTGGAGTTGGTGGAATGTGAAACCCGCATGTGGAGCATTCGTTTGTGTGGGATGCTCTACCAGGTTCATTCCTAGATAATGCACTCAAAGGGCCCCAAGCATAGAGTGTGAAAACTGAGTTTCCTTGAGAGCTGCTTGGAAGCCTGATGGTGTGTGAAGTTAGTGAGCCAAATGGAGTTGTTCTCCCACAAGAACCACTCGGCTGATCCTTCTTCAATATGCCCTTCACCAACATGCAGTGTTTCCTTGATTGAATTAGCTCTCACACCAATATTTGCGTCTAGAGCCTTTGCATTGAGGGCTATCTGAAAACGGCTGTGGCGCTGAAGTTGCCTGTGAATGTGGAGTTGGTGGCATGTGAAACCCGCATGTGGAGCATTCGTTTGTGTGGGATGCTCTACCAGGTTCATTCCTAGATAATGCACTCAAAGGGCACTAAGCATAGAGTGTGAAAACTGAATTTCCTTGAGAGCTGCTTGGAAGCCTGATGGTGTGTGAAGTTAGTGAGCCAAATGGAGTTGTTCTCCCACAAGAACCTCTCGGCTGATCCTTCTTCAATATGCCCTTCACCAACATGCAGTGTTTCCTTGATTGAATTAGCTCTCACACCAATATTTGCGTCTAGAGCCTTTGCATTGAGGGCTATCTGAAAACGGCTGTGGCGCTGAAGTTGCCTGTGAATGTGGAGTTGGTGGCATGTGAAACCCGCATGTGGAGCATTCGTTTGTGTGGGATGCTCTACCAGGTTGATTTCAGTCCTAGTCATACAAAGGGCACTAAGCATAGAGTGTGAAAACTGAGTTTCCTTGAGAGCTGCTTGGAAGCCTGATGGTGTGTGAAGTTAGTGAGCCAAATGGAGTTGTTCTCCCACAAGAACCACTCTGCTGATCCTTCTTCAATATGCCCTTCACCAACATGCAGTGTTTCCTTGATTGAATTAGCTCTCACACCAATATTTGCGTCTAGAGCCTTTGCATTGAGGGCTATCTGAAAACGGCTGTGGCGCTGAAGTTGCCTGTGAATGTGGAGTTGGTGGCATGTGAAACCCGCATGTGGAGCATTCGTTTGTGTGGGATGCTGACCAAGCTTCATTTCAGTCCTAGGCACACAAAGAGCAGTAAGCATAGAGTGTGAAAACTGAGTTTCCTTGAGAGCTGCTTGGAAGCCTGATGGTGTGTGAAGTTAGTGAGCCAAATGGAGTTGTTCTCCCACAAGATCCACTCGGCTGATCCTTCTTCAATATGCCCTTCACCAACATGCAGTGCTTTCTTGATTGAATTAGCTCTCACACCAATATTTGCGTCTAGAGCCTTTGCATTGAGGGCTATCTGAAAACGACTGTGGCGCTGAAGTTGCCTGTGAATGTGGAGTTGGTGGCATGTGAAACCCGCATGTGGAGCATTCGTTTGTGTGGGATGCTCTACCAGGTTCATTCCTAGATAATGCACTCAAAGGGCACTAAGCATAGAGTGTGAAAACTGAGTTTCCTTGAGAGCTGCTTGGAAGCCTGATGGTGTGTGAAGTTAGTGAGCCAAATGGAGTTGTTCTCCCACAAGAACCACTCGGCTGATCCTTCTTCAATATGCCCTTCACCAACATGCAGTGTTTCCTTGATTGAATTAGCTCTCACACCAATATTTGCGTCTAGAGCCTTTGCATTGAGGGCTATCTGAAAACGGCTGTGGCGCTGAAGTTGCCTGTGAATGTATGTGGAGTTGGTGGCATGTGAAACCCGCATGTGGAGCATTCGTTTGTGTGGGATGCTGACCAAGCTTCATTTCAGTCCTAGGCACACAAAGAGCACTAAGCATAGAGTGTGAAAACTGAGTTTCCTTGAGAGCTGCTTGGAAGCCTGATGGTGTGTGAAGTTAGTGAGCCAAAAGGAGTTGTTCTCCCACAAGAACCACTCTGCTGATCCTTCTTCAATATGCCCTTCACCAACATGCAGTGTTTCCTTGATTGAATTAGCTCTCACATCAATATTTGCGTCTAGAGCCTTTGCATTGAGGGCTATCTGAAAATGGCTGTGGCGCTGAAGTTGCCTGTGAATGTGGAGTTGGTGGCATGTGAAACCCGCATGTGGAGCATTCGTTTGTGTGGGATGCTTACCAAGCTTCATTTCAGTCCTAGGCACACAAAGAGCAGTAAGCATAGAGTGTGAAAACTGAGTTTCCCTGAGAGCTGCTTGGAAGCCTGATGGTGTGTGAAGTTAGTGAGCCAAATGGAGTTGTTCTCCCACAAGATCCACTCGGCTGATCCTTCTTCAATATGCCCTTCACCAACATGCAGTGTTTCCTTGATTGAATTAGCTCTCACACCAATATTTGCGTCTAGAGCCTTTGCTTTGAGGGCTATCTGAAAACGACTGTGGCGCTGAAGTTGCCTGTGAATGTGGAGTTGGTGGCATGTGAAACCCGCATGTGGAGCATTCGTTTGTGTGGGATGCTCTACCAGGTTCATTCCTAGATAATGCACTCAAAGGGCACTAAGCATAGAGTGTGAAAACTGAGTTTCCTTGAGAGCTGCTTGGAAGCCTGATGGTGTGTGAAGTTAGTGAGCCAAATGGAGTTGTTCTCCCACAAGAACCACTCGGCTGATCCTTCTTCAATATGCCCTTCATCAACATGCAGTGTTTCCTTGATTGAATTAGCTCTCACACCAATATTTGCGTCTAGAGCCTTTGCATTGAGGGCTATCTGAAAACGGCTGTGGCGCTGAAGTTGCCTGTGAATGTGGAGTTGGTGGCATGTAAAACCCGCATGTGGAGCATTCGTTTATGTGGGATGCTCTACAAGCTTCATTTCAGTCCTAGGCACTCAAAGGGCACTAAGCATAGAGTGTGAAAACTGAGTTTCCTTGAGAGCTGCTTGGAAGCCTGATGGTGTGTGAAGTTAGTGAGCCAAATGGAGTTGTTCTCCCACAAGAACCACTCGGCTGATCCTTCTTCAATATGCCCTTCACCAACATGCAGTGTTTCCTTGATTGAATTAGCTCTCACACCAATATTTGCGTCTAGAGCCTTTGCATTGAGGGCTATCTGAAAACGGCTGTGGCGCTGAAGTTGCCTGTGAATGTGGAGTTGGTGGCATGTGAAACCCGCATGTGGAGCATTCGTTTGTGTGGGATGCTCTACCAGGTTCATTTCAGTGCTAGCCATACAAAGGGCACTAAGCATAGAGTGTGAAGACTGAGTTTCCTTGAGAGCTGCTTGGAAGCCTGATGGTGTGTGAAGTTAGTGAGCCAAATGGAGTTGTTCTCCCACAAGAACCACTCGGCTGATCCTTCTTCAATATGCCCTTCACCAACATGCAGTGTTTCCTTGATTGAATTAGCTCTCACACCAATATTTGCGTCTAGAGCCTTTGCATTGAGGGCTATCTGAAAATGGCTGTGGCGCTGAAGTTGCCTGTAAATGTGGAGTTGGTGGCATGTGAAACCCGCATGTGGAGCATTCGTTTGTGTGGGATGCTGACCAAGTTTCATTTCAGACATAGGCACACAAAGGGCAGTAAGCATAGAGTGTGAAAACTGAGTTTTCTTGAGAGCTGCTTGGAAGCCTGATGGTGTGTGAAGTTAGTGAGCCAAATGGAGTTGTTCTCCCACAAGAACCACTCGGCTGATCCTTCTTCAATATGCCCTTCACCAACATGCAGTGTTTCCTTGATTGAATTATCAATATTTGCGTCTAGAGCCTTTGCATTGAGGGCTATCTGAAAACGGCTGTGGCGCTGAAGTTGCCTGTGAATGTGGAGTTGGTGGCATGTGAAACCCGCATGTGGAGCATTCGTTTGTGTGGGATGCTCTACCAGGTTCATTCCTAGATAATGCACTCAAAGGGCAGTAAGCATAGAGTGTGAAAACTGAGTTTCCTTGAGAGCTGCTTGGAAGCCTGATGGTGTGTGAAGTTAGTGAGCCAAATGGAGTTGTTCTCCCACAAGAACCACTCGGCTGATCCTTCTTCAATATGCCCTTCACCAACATGCAGTGTTTCCTTGATTGAATTAGCTCTCACACCAATATTTGCGTCTAGAGCCTTTGCATTGAGGGCTATCTGAAAACGGCTGTGGCGCTGAAGTTGCCTGTGAATGTGGAGTTGGTGGCATGTGAAACCCGCATGTGGAGCATTCGTTTGTGTGGGATGCTCTACTAGGTTCATTCCTAGATAATGCACTCAAAGGGCACTAAGCATAGAGTGTGAAAACTGAGTTTTCTTGAGAGCTGCTTGGAAGCCTGATGGTGTGTGAAGTTAGTGAGCCAAATGGAGTTGTTCTCCCACAAGAACCACTCTGCTGATCCTTCTTCAATATGCCCTTCACCAACATGCAGTGTTTCCTTGATTGAATTAGCTCTCACACCAATATTTGCGTCTAGAGCCTTTGCATTGAGGGCTATCTGAAAACGGCTGTGGCGCTGAAGTTGCCTGTGAATGTGGAGTTGGTGGCATGTGAAACCCGCATGTGGAGCATTCGTTTGTGTGGGATGCTCTACCAGGTTCATTCCTAGATAATGCACTCAAAGGGCACTAAGCATAGAGTGTGAAAACTGAATTTCCTTGAGAGCTGCTTGGAAGCCTGATGGTGTGTGAAGTTAGTGAGCCAAATGGAGTTGTTCTCCCACAAGAACCTCTCGGCTGATCCTTCTTCAATACGCACTTCACCAACATGCAGTGTTTCCTTGATTGAATTAGCTCTCACACCAATATTTGCGTCTAGAGCCTTTGCATTGAGGGCTATCTGAAAACGGCTGTGGCGCTGAAGTTGCCTGTGAATGTGGAGTTGGTGGCATGTGAAACCCGCATGTGGAGCATTCGTTTGTGTGGGATGCTCTACCAGGTTCATTTCAGTGCTAGCCATACAAAGGGCACTAAGCATAGAGTGTGAAGACTGAGTTTCCTTGAGAGCTGCTTGGAAGCCTGATGGTGTGTGAAGTTAGTGAGCCAAATGGAGTTGTTCTCCCACAAGAACCACTCGGCTGATCCTTCTTCAATATGCCCTTCACCAACATGCAGTGTTTCCTTGATTGAATTAGCTCTCACACCAATATTTGCGTCTAGAGCCTTTGCATTGAGGGCTATCTGAAAATGGCTGTGGCGCTGAAGTTGCCTGTAAATGTGGAGTTGGTGGCATGTGAAACCCGCATGTGGAGCATTCGTTTGTGTGGGATGCTGACCAAGTTTCATTTCAGACATAGGCACACAAAGGGCAGTAAGCATAGAGTGTGAAAACTGAGTTTTCTTGAGAGCTGCTTGGAAGCCTGATGGTGTGTGAAGTTAGTGAGCCAAATGGAGTTGTTCTCCCACAAGAACCACTCGGCTGATCCTTCTTCAATATGCCCTTCACCAACATGCAGTGTTTCCTTGATTGAATTATCAATATTTGCGTCTAGAGCCTTTGCATTGAGGGCTATCTGAAAACGGCTGTGGCGCTGAAGTTGCCTGTGAATGTGGAGTTGGTGGCATGTGAAACCCGCATGTGGAGCATTCGTTTGTGTGGGATGCTCTACCAGGTTCATTCCTAGATAATGCACTCAAAGGGCAGTAAGCATAGAGTGTGAAAACTGAGTTTCCTTGAGAGCTGCTTGGAAGCCTGATGGTGTGTGAAGTTAGTGAGCCAAATGGAGTTGTTCTCCCACAAGAACCACTCGGCTGATCCTTCTTCAATATGCCCTTCACCAACATGCAGTGTTTCCTTGATTGAATTAGCTCTCACACCAATATTTGCGTCTAGAGCCTTTGCATTGAGGGCTATCTGAAAACGGCTGTGGCGCTGAAGTTGCCTGTGAATGTGGAGTTGGTGGCATGTGAAACCCGCATGTGGAGCATTCGTTTGTGTGGGATGCTAACCAAGCTTCATTTCAGTCCTAGGCACACAAAGAGCAGTAAGCATAGAGTGTGAAAACTGAGTTTCCTTGAGAGCTGCTTGGAAGCCTGATGGTGTGTGAAGTTAGTGAGCCAAATGGAGTTGTTCTCCCACAAGAACCACTCGGCTGATCCTTCTTCAATATGCCCTTCACCAACATGCAGTGTTTCCTTGATTGAATTAGCTCTCACACCAATATTTGCGTCTAGAGCCTTTGCATTGAGGGCTATCTGAAAACGGCTGTGGCGCTGAAGTTGCCTGTGAATGTGGAGTTGGTGGCATGTGAAACCCGCATGTGGAGCATTCGTTTGTGTGGGATGCTCTACTAGGTTCATTTCTAGATAATGCACTCAAAGGGCACTAAGCATAGAGTGTGAAAACTGAGTTTCCTTGAGAGCTGCTTGGAAGCCTGATGGTGTGTGAAGTTAGTGAGCCAAATGGAGTTGTTCTCCCACAAGAACCACTCTGCTGATCCTTCTTCAATATGCCCTTCACCAACATGCAGTGTTTCCTTGATTGAATTAGCTCTCACACCAATATTTGCGTCTAGAGCCTTTGCATTGAGGGCTATCTGAAAACGGCTGTGGCGCTGAAGTTGCCTGTGAATGTGGAGTTGGTGGCATGTGAAACCCGCATGTGGAGCATTCGTTTGTGTGGGATGCTCTACCAGGTTCATTCCTAGATAATGCACTCAAAGGGCACTAAGCATAGAGTGTGAAAACTGAATTTCCTTGAGAGCTGCTTGGAAGCCTGATGGTGTGTGAAGTTAGTGAGCCAAATGGAGTTGTTCTCCCACAAGAACCTCTCGGCTGATCCTTCTTCAATACGCACTTCACCAACATGCAGTGTTTCCTTGATTGAATTAGCTCTCACACCAATATTTGCGTCTAGAGCCTTTGCATTGAGGGCTATCTGAAAACGGCTGTGGCGCTGAAGTTGCCTGTGAATGTGGAGTTGGTGGCATGTGAAACCCGCATGTGGAGCATTCGTTTGTGTGGGATGCTCTACCAGGTTCATTTCAGTGCTAGCCATACAAAGGGCACTAAGCATAGAGTGTGAAGACTGAGTTTCCTTGAGAGCTGCTTGGAAGCCTGATGGTGTGTGAAGTTAGTTTGCCAAATGGAGTTGTTCTCCCACAAGAACCACTCTGCTGATCCTTCTTCAATATGCCCTTCACCAACATGCAGTGTTTCCTTGATTGAATTAGCTCTCACACCAATATTTGCGTCTAGAGCCTTTGCATTGAGGGCTATCTGAAAATGGCTGTGGCGCTGAAGTTGCCTGTAAATGTGGAGTTGGTGGCATGTGAAACCCGCATGTGGAGCATTCGTTTGTGTGGGATGCTGACCAAGTTTCATTTCAGACATAGGCACACAAAGGGCAGTAAGCATAGAGTGTGAAAACTGAGTTTTCTTGAGAGCTGCTTGGAAGCCTGATGGTGTGTGAAGTTAGTGAGCCAAATGGAGTTGTTCTCCCACAAGAACCACTCGGCTGATCCTTCTTCAATATGCCCTTCACCAACATGCAGTGTTTCCTTGATTGAATTATCAATATTTGCGTCTAGAGCCTTTGCATTGAGGGCTATCTGTAAACGGCTGTGGCGCTGAAGTTGCCTGTGAATGTGGTGTTGGTGGCATGTGAAACCCGCATGTGGAGCATTCGTTTGTGTGGGATGCTCTACCAGGTTCATTCCTAGATAATGCACTCAAAGGGCAGTAAGCATAGAGTGTGAAAACTGAGTTTCCTTGAGAGCTGCTTGGAAGCCTGATGGTGTGTGAAGTTAGTGAGCCAAATGGAGTTGTTCTCCCACAAGAACCACTCGGCTGATCCTTCTTCAATATGCCCTTCACCAACATGCAGTGTTTCCTTGATTGAATTAGCTCTCACACCAATATTTGCGTCTAGAGCCTTTGCATTGAGGGCTATCTGAAAACGGCTGTGGCGCTGAAGTTGCCTGTGAATGTGGAGTTGGTGGCATGTGAAACCCGCATGTGGAGCATTCGTTTGTGTGGGATGCTAACCAAGCTTCATTTCAGTCCTAGGCACACAAAGAGCAGTAAGCATAGAGTGTGAAAACTGAGTTTCCTTGAGAGCTGCTTGGAAGCCTGATGGTGTGTGAAGTTAGTGAGCCAAATGGAGTTGTTCTCCCACAAGAACCACTCGGCTGATCCTTCTTCAATATGCCCTTCACCAACATGCAGTGTTTCCTTGATTGAATTAGCTCTCACACCAATATTTGCGTCTAGAGCCTTTGCATTGAGGGCTATCTGAAAACGGCTGTGGCGCTGAAGTTGCCTGTGAATGTGGAGTTGGTGGCATGTGAAACCCGCATGTGGAGCATTCGTTTGTGTGGGATGCTCTACTAGGTTCATTCCTAGATAATGCACTCAAAGGGCACTAAGCATAGAGTGTGAAAACTGAGTTTCCTTGAGAGCTGCTTGGAAGCCTGATGGTGTGTGAAGTTAGTGAGCCAAATGCAGTTGTTCTCCCACAGGAACCACTCTGCTGATCCTTCTTCAATATGCCCTTCACCAACATGCAGTGTTTCCTTGATTGAATTAGCTCTCACACCAATATTTGCGTCTAGATCCTTTGCATTGAGGGCTATCTGAAAACGGCTGTGGCGCTGAAGTTGCCTGTGAATGTGGAGTTGGTGGCATGTGAAACCCGCATGTGGAGCATTCGTTTGTGTGGGATGCTCTACCAGGTTCATTCCTAGATAATGCACTCAAAGGGCACTAAGCATAGAGTGTGAAAACTGAATTTCCTTGAGAGCTGCTTGGAAGCCTGATGGTGTGTGAAGTTAGTGAGCCAAATGGAGTTGTTCTCCCACAAGAACCTCTCGGCTGATCCTTCTTCAATACGCCCTTCACCAACATGCAGTGTTTCCTTGATTGAATTAGCTCTCACACCAATATTTGCGTCTAGAGCCTTTGCATTGAGGGCTATCTGTAAACGGCTGTGGCGCTGAAGTTGCCTGTGAATGTGGAGTTGGTGGCATGTGAAACCCGCATGTGGAGCATTCGTTTGTGTGGGATGATCTACCAGGTTGATTTCAGTCCTAGCCATACAAAGGGCACTAAGCATAGAGTGTGAAAACTGAGTTTCCTTGAGAGCTGCTTGGAAGCCTGATGGTGTGTGTACTTAGTGAGCCAAATGGAGTTGTTCTCCCACAAGAACCACTCGGCTGATCCTTCTTCAATATGCCCTTCACCAACATGCAGTGTTTCCTTGATTGAATTAGCTCTCACACCAATATTTGCGTCTAGAGCCTTTGCATTGAGGGCTATCTGAAAACGGCTGTGGCGCTGAAGTTGCCTGTGAATGTGGAGTTGGTGGCATGTGAAACCCGCATGTGGAGCATTCGTTTCTGTGGGATGCTGACCAAGCTTCATTTCAGTCCTAGGCACACAAAGGGCAGTAAGCATAGAGTGTGAAAACTGAGTTTTCTTGAGAGCTGCTTGGAAGCCTGATGGTGTGTGAAGTTAGTGAGCCAAATGGAGTTGTTCTCCCACAAGAACCACTCGGCTGATCCTTCTTCAATATGCCCTTCACCAACATGCAGTGTTTCCTTGATTGAATTATCAATATTTGCGTCTAGAGCCTTTGCATTGAGGGCTATCTGAAAACGGCTGTGGCGCTGAAGTTGCCTGTGAATGTGGTGTTGGTGGCATGTGAAACCCGCATGTGGAGCATTCGTTTGTGTGGGATGCTCTACCAGGTTCATTCCTAGATAATGCACTCAAAGGGCAGTAAGCATAGAGTGTGAAAACTGAGTTTCCTTGAGAGCTGCTTGGAAGCCTGATGGTGTGTGAAGTTAGTGAGCCAAATGGAGTTGTTCTCCCACAAGAACCACTCGGCTGATCCTTCTTCAATATGCCCTTCACCAACATGCAGTGTTTCCTTGATTGAATTAGCTCTCACACCAATATTTGCGTCTAGAGCCTTTGCATTGAGGGCTATCTGAAAACGGCTGTGGCGCTGAAGTTGCCTGTGAATGTGGAGTTGGTGGCATGTGAAACCCGCATTTGGAGCATTCGTTTATGTGGGATGCTCTCCAAGCTTCATTTCAGTCCTAGGCACACAAAGGGCACTAAGCATAGAGTGTGAAAACTGAGTTTCCTTGAGAGCTGCTTTGAAGCCTGATGGTGTGTGAAGTTAGTGATTCAAATGGAGTTTTTCTCCCACAAGAACCACTCGGCTGATCCTTCTTCAATATGCCCTTCACCAACATGCAGTGTTTCCTTGATTGAATTAGCTCTCACACCAATATTTGCGTCTAGAGCCTTTGCATTGAGGGCTATCTGAAAATGGCTGTGGCGCTGAAGTTGCCTGTGAATGTGGAGTTGGTGGCATGTGAAACCCGCATGTGGAGCATTCGTTTGTGTGGGATGCTCTACCAGGTTCATTGCTAGATAATGCACTCAAAGAGCACTAAGCATAGAGTGTGAAAACTGAGTTTCCTTGAGAGCTGCTTGGAAGCCTGATGGTGTGTGAAGTTAGTGAGCCAAATGGAGTTGTTCTCCCACAAGAACCACTCGGCTGATCCTTCTTCAATATGCCCTTCACCAACATGCAGTGTTTCCTTGATTGAATTATCAATATTTGCGTCTAGAGCCTTTGCATTGAGGGCTATCTGAAAACGGCTGTGGCGCTGAATTTGCCTGTGAATGTGGTGTTGGTGGCATGTGAAACCCGCATGTGGAGCATTCGTTTGTGTGGGATGCTCTACCAGGTTCATTCCTAGATAATGCACTCAAAGGGCAGTAAGCATAGAGTGTGAAAACTGAGTTTCCTTGAGAGCTGCTTGGAAGCCTGATGGTGTGTGAAGTTAGTGAGCCAAATGGAGTTGTTCTCCCACAAGAACCACTCGGCTGATCCTTCTTCAATATGCCCTTCACCAACATGCAGTGTTTCCTTGATTGAATTAGCTCTCACACCAATATTTGCGTCTAGAGCCTTTGCATTGAGGGCTATCTGAAAACGGCTGTGGCGCTGAAGTTGCCTGTGAATGTGGAGTTGGTGGCATGTGAAACCCGCATGTGGAGCATTCGTTTGTGTGGGATGCTAACCAAGCTTCATTTCAGTCCTAGGCACTCAAAGGGCACTAAGCATAGAGTGTGAAAACTGAGTTTCCTTGAGAGCTGCTTGGAAGCCTGATGGTGTGTGAAGTTAGTGAGCCAAATGGAGTTGTTCTCCCACAAAAACCACTCGGCTGATCCTTCTTCAATATGCCCTTCACCAACATGCAGTGTTTCCTTGATTGAATTAGCTCTCACACCAATATTTGCGTCTAGAGCCTTTGCATTGAGGGCTATCTGAAAACGGCTGTGGCGCTGAAGTTGCCTGTGAATGTGGAGTTGGTGGCATGCGAAACCCGCATGTGGAGCATTCGTTTGTGTGGGATGCTCTACCAGGTTCATTTCAGTCCTAGCCATACAAAGGGCACTAAGCATAGAGTGTGAAGACTGAGTTTCCTTGAGAGCTGCTTGGAAGCCTGATGGTGTGTGAAGTTAGTGAGCCAAATGGAGTTGTTCTCCCACAAGAACCACTCGGCTGATCCTTCTTCAATATGCCCTTCACCAACATGCAGTGTTTCCTTGATTGAATTAGCTCTCATACCAATATTTGCGTCTAGAGCCTTTGCATTGAGGGCTATCTGAAAACGGCTGTGGCGCTGAAGTTGCCTGTGAATGTGGAGTTGCTGGCATGTGAAACCCGCATGTGGAGCATTCGTTTCTGTGGGATGCTGACCAAGTTTCATTTCAGACATAGGCACACAAAGGGCAGTAAGCATAGAGTGTGAAAACTGAGTTTTCTTGAGAGCTGCTTGGAAGCCTGATGGTGTGTGAAGTTAGTGAGCCAAATGGAGTTGTTCTCCCACAAGAACCACTCGGCTGATCCTTCTTCAATATGCCCTTCACCAACATGCAGTGTTTCCTTGATTGAATTATCAATATTTGCGTCTAGAGCCTTTGCATTGAGGGCTATCTGAAAACGGCTGTGGCGCTGAAGTTGCCTGTGAATGTGCAGTTGGTGGCATGTGAAACCCGCATGTGGAGCATTCGTTTGTGTGGGATGCTCTACCAGGTTCATTCCTAGATAATGCATTCAAAGGGCACTAAGCATAGAGTGTGAAAACTGAGTTTCCTTGAGAGCTGCTTGAAAGCCTGATGGTGTGTGAAGTTAGTGAGCCAAATGGAGTTGTTCTCCCACAAGAACCACTCGGCTGATCCTTCTTCAATATGCCCTTCACCAACATGCAGTGTTTCCTTGATTGAATTAGCTCTCACACCAATATTTGCGTCTAGAGCCTTTGCATTGAGGGCTATCTGAAAACGGCTGTGGCGCTGAAGTTGCCTGTGAATGTGGAGTTGGTGGCATGTGAAACCCGCATTTGGAGCATTCGTTTGTGTGGGATGCTCTCCAAGCTTCATTTCAGTCCTAGGCACACAAAGGGCACTAAGCATAGAGTGTGAAAACTGAGTTTCCTTGAGAGCTGCTTGGAAGCCTGATGGTGTGTTACGTTAGTGAGGCAAATGGAATTGTTGTCCCACAAGAACCACTCGGCTGATCCTTCTTCAATATGCCCTTCACCAACATGCAGTGTTTCCTTGATTGAATTAGCTCTCACACCAATATTTGCGTCTAGAGCCTTTGCATTGAGGGCTATCTTAAAATGGCTGTGGCGCTGAAGTTGCCTGTGAATGTGGAGTTGGTGGCATGTGAAACCCGCATGTGGAGCATTCGTTTGTGTGGGATGCTCTACCAGGTTCATTCCTAGATAATGCACTAAAAGAGCACTAAGCATAGAGTGTGAAAACTGAGTTTCCTTGAGAGCTGCTTGGAAGCCTGATGGTGTGTGACGTTAGTGAGGCAAATGGAGTTGTTCTACCACAAGAACCACTCGGCTGATCCTTCTTCAATATGCCCTTCACCAACATGCAGTGTTTCCTTGATTGAATTATCAATATTTGCGTCTAGAGCCTTTGCATTGAGGGCTATCTGAAAACGGCTGTGGCGCTGAAGTTGCCTGTGAATGTGGTGTTGGTGGCATGTGAAACCCGCATGTGGAGCATTCGTTTGTGTGGGATGCTCTACCAGGTTCATTCCTAGATAATGCACTCAAAGGGCAGTAAGCATAGAGTGTGAAAACTGAGTTTCCTTGAGAGCTGCTTGGAAGCCTGATGGTGTGTGAAGTTAGTGAGCCAAATGGAGTTGTTCTCCCACAAGAACCACTCGGCTGATCCTTCTTCAATATGCCCTTCACCAACATGCAGTGTTTCCTTGATTGAATTAGCTCTCACACCAATATTTGCGTCTAGAGCCTTTGCATTGAGGGCTATCTGAAAACGGCTGTGGCGCTGAAGTTGCCTGTGAATGTGGAGTTGGTGGCATGTGAAACCCGCATGTGGAGCATTCGTTTGTGTGGGATGCTAACCAAGCTTCATTTCAGTCCTAGGCACTCAAAGTGCACTAAGCATAGAGTGTGAAAACTGAGTTTCCTTGAGAGCTGCTTGGAAGCCTGATGGTGTGTGAAGTTAGTGAGCCAAATGGAGTTGTTCTCCCACAAGAACCACTCGGCTGATCCTTCTTCAATATGCCCTTCACCAACATGCAGTGTTTCCTTGATTGAATTAGCTCTCACACCAATATTTGCGTCTAGAGCCTTTGCATTGAGGGCTATCTGAAAACGGCTGTGGCGCTGAAGTTGCCTGTGAATGTGGAGTTGGTGGCATGTGAAACCCGCATGTGGAGCATTCGTTTGTGTGGGATGCTCTACCAGGTTCATTTCAGTCGTAGCCATACAAAGGGCACTAAGCATAGAGTGTGAAGACTGAGTTTCCTTGAGAGCTGCTTGGAAGCCTGATGGTGTGTGAAGTTAGTGAGCCAAATGGAGTTGTTCTCCCACAAGAACCACTCGGCTGATCCTTCTTCAATATGCCCTTCACCAACATGCAGTGTTTCCTTGATTGAATTAGCTCTCACACCAATATTTGCGTCTAGAGCCTTTGCATTGAGGGCTATCTGAAAACGGCTGTGGCGCTGAAGTTGCCTGTGAATGTGGAGTTGGTGGCATGTGAAACCCGCATGTGGAACATTCGTTTGTGTGGGATGCTCTACCAGGTTCATTTCAGTCCTAGCCATACAAAGTGCACTAAGCATAGAGTGTGAAGACTGAGTTTCCTTGAGAGCTGCTTGGAAGCCTGATGGTGTGTGAAGTTAGTGAGCCAAATGGAGTTGTTCTCCCACAAGAACCACTCAGCTGATCCTTCTTCAATATGCCCTTCACCAACATGCAGTGTTTCCTTGATTGAATTATCAATATTTGCGTCTAGAGCCTTTGCATTGAGGGCTATCTGAAAACGGCTGTGGCGCTGAAGTTGCCTGTGAATGTGGAGTTGGTGGCATGTGAAACCCGCATGTGGAGCATTCGTTTGTGTGGGATGCTGACCAAGCTTCATTTCAGTCCTAGGCACACAAAGAGCACTAAGCATAGAGTGTGAAAACTGAGTTTCCTTGAGAGCTGCTTGCAAGCCTGATGGTGTGTGAAGTTAGTGAGCCAAATGGAGTTGTTCTCCCACAAGATCCACTTGGCTGATTCTTCTTCAATATGCCCTTCACCAACATGCAGTGTTTCCTTGATTGAATTAGCTCTCACACCAATATTTGCGTCTAGAGCCTTTGCATTGAGGGCTATCTGAAAACGGCTGTGGCGCTGAAGTTGCCTGTGAATGTGCAGTTGGTGGCATGTGAAACCCGCATGTGGAGCATTCGTTTGTGTGGGATGCTCTACCAGGTTCATTTCAGTCCTAGCCATACAAAGGGCACTAAGCATAGAGTGTGAAAACTGAGTTTCCTTGAGAGCTGCTTGGAAGCCTGATGGTGTGTGAAGTTAGTGAGCCAAATGGAGTTGTTCTCCCACAAGAACCACTCGGCTGATCCTTCTTCAATATGCCCTTCACCAACATGCAGTGTTTCCTTGATTGAATTAGCTCTCACACCAATATTTGCGTCTAGAGCCTTTGCATTGAGGGCTATCTGAAAACGGCTGTGGCGCTGAAGTTGCCTGTGAATGTGGAGTTGCTGGCATGTGAAACCCGCATGTGGAGCATTCGTTTGTGTGGGATGCTCTACCAGGTTCATTCCTAGATAATGCACTCAAAGGGCACTAAGCATAGAGTGTCAAAACTGAGTTTCCTTGAGAGCTGCTTGGAAGCCTGATGGTGTGTGAAGTTAGTGAGCCAAATGGAGTTGTTCTCCCACAAGAACCACTCGGCTGATCCTTCTTCAATATGCCCTTCACCAACATGCAGTGTTTCCTTGATTGAATTAGCTCTCACACCAATATTTGCGTCTAGAGCCTTTGCATTGAGGGCTATCTGAAAACGGCTGTGGCGCTGAAGTTGCCTGTGAATGTGGAGTTGGTGGCATGTGAAACCCGCATGTGGAGCATTCGTTTGTGTGGGATGCTCTACCAGGTTCATTCCTAGATAATGCACTCAAAGGGCACTAAGCATAGAGTGTGAAAACTGAGTTTCCTTGAGAGCTGCTTGGAAGCCTGATGGTGTGTGAAGTTAGTGAGCCAAATGGAGTTGTTCTCCCACAAGAACCACTCGGCTGATCCTTCTTCAATATGCCCTTCATCAACATGCAGTGTTTCCTTGATTGAATTAGCTCTCACACCAATATTTGCGTCTAGAGCCTTTGCATTGAGGGCTATCTGAAAACGGCTGTGGCGCTGAAGTTGCCTGTGAATGTGGAGTTGGTGGCATGTGAAACCCGCATGTGGAGCATTCGTTTGTGTGGGATGCTCTACCAGGTTCATTTCAGTCCTAGCCATACAAAGGGCACTAAGCATAGAGTGTGAAGACTGAGTTTCCTTGAGAGCTGCTTGGAAGCCTGATGGTGTGTGAAGTTAGTGAGCCAAATGGAGTTGTTTCTCCCACAAGAACCACTCGGCTGATCCTTCTTCAATATGCCCTTCACCAACATGCAGTGTTTCCTTGATTGAATTAGCTCTCATACCAATATTTGCGTCTAGAGCCTTTGCATTGAGGGCTATCTGAAAACGGCTGTGGCGCTGAAGTTGCCTGTGAATGTGGAGTTGGTGGCATGTGAAACCCGCATGTGGAGCATTCGTTTCTGTGGGATGCTGACCAAGTTTCATTTCAGACATAGGCACACAAAGAGCAGTAAGCATAGAGTGTGAAAACTGAGTTTTCTTGAGAGCTGCTTAGAAGCCTGATGGTGTGTGAAGTTAGTGAGCCAAATGGAGTTGTTCTCCCACAAGATCCACTCTGCTGATCCTTCTTCAATATGCCCTTCACCAACATGCAGTGTTTCCTTGATTGAATTAGCTCTCATACCAATATTTGCGTCTGGAGCCTTTGCATTGAGGGCTATCTGAAAACGGCTGTGGCGCTGAAGTTGCCTGTGAATGTGGAGTTGGTGGCATGTGAAACCCGCATGTGGAGCATTCGTTTGTGTGGGATGCTCTCCAAGCTTCTTTTCAGTCCTAGGCACACAAAGGGCACTAAGCATAGAGTGTGAAAACTGAGTTTCCTTGAGAGCTGCTTGGAAGCCTGATGGTGTGTGAAGTTAGTGAGCCAAATGGAGTTGTTCTCCCACAAGAACCACTCGGCTGATCCTTCTTCAATATGCCCTTCACCAACATGCAGTGTTTCCTTGATTGAATTAGCTCTCACACCAATATTTGCGTCTAGAGCCTTTGCATTGAGGGCTATCTGAAAATGGCTGTGGCGCTGAAGTTGCCTGTGAATGTGGAGTTGGTGGCATGTGAAACCCGCATGTGGAGCATTCGTTTGTGTGGGATGCTCTACCAGGTTCATTCCTAGATAATGCACTCAAAGGGCACTAAGCATAGAGTGTGAAAACTGAGTTTCCTTGAGAGCTGCTTGGAAGCCTGATGGTGTGTGACGTTAGTGAGGCAAATGGAATTGTTGTCCCACAAGAACCACTCTGCTGATCCTTCTTCAATATGCCCTTCACCAACATGCAGTGTTTCCTTGATTGAATTAGCTCTCACACCAATATTTGCGTCTAGAGCCTTTGCATTGAGGGCTATCTGAAAATGGCTGTGGCGCTGAAGTTGCCTGTGAATGTGGAGTTGGTGGCATGTGAAACCCGCATGTGGAGCATTCGTTTGTGTGGGATGCTCTACCAGGTTCATTCCTAGATAATGCACTCAAGGGCACTAAGCATAGAGTTTGAAAACTGAGTTTCCTTGAGAGCTGCTTGGAAGCCTGATGGTGTGTGAAGTTAGTGAGCCAAATGGAGTTGTTCTCCCACAAGAACCACTCGGCTGATCCTTCTTCAATATGCCCTTCACCAACATGCAGTGTTTCCTTGATTGAATTAGCTCTCACACCAATATTTGCGTCTAGAGCCTTTGCATTGAGGGCTATCTGAAAATGGCTGTGGCGCTGAAGTTGCCTGTGAATGTGGAGTTGGTGGCATGTGAAACCCGCATGTGGAGCATTCGTTTGTGTGGGATGCTCTACCAGGTTCATTCCTAGATAATGCACTCAAAGGGCACTAAGCATAGAGTGTGAAAACTGAGTTTCCTTGAGAGCTGCTTGGAAGCCTGATGGTGTGTGACGTTAGTGAGGCAAATGGAATTGTTGTCCCACAAGAACCACTCTGCTGATCCTTCTTCAATATGCCCTTCACCAACATGCAGTGTTTCCTTGATTGAATTAGCTCTCACACCAATATTTGCGTCTAGAGCCTTTGCATTGAGGGCTATCTGTAAAAGGCTGTGGCGCTGAAGTTGCCTGTGAATGTGGAGTTGGTGGCATGTGAAACCCGCATGTGGAGCATTCGTTTGTGTGGGATGCTCTACCAGGTTCATTTCACTGCTAGCCATACAAAGGGCACTAAGCATAGAGTGTGAAAACTGAGTTTCCTTGAGAGCTGCTTGGAAGCCTGATGGTGTGTGAAGTTAGTGAGCCAAATGGAGTTGTTCTCCCACAAGAACCACTCGGCTGATCCTTCTTCAATATGCCCTTCACCAACATGCAGTGTTTCCTTGATTGAATTAGCTCTCACACCAATATTTGCGTCTAGAGCCTTTGCATTGAGGGCTATCTGAAAACGGCTGTGGCGCTGAAGTTGCCTGTGAATGTGGAGTTGGTGGCATGTGAAACCCGCATGTGGAGCATTCGTTTGTGTGGGATGCTGACCAAGCTTCACTTCAGTCCTAGGCACACAAAGAGCACTAAGCATACAGTGTGAAAACTGAGTTTCCTTGAGAGCTGCTTGAAAGCCTGATGGTGTGTGAAGTTAGTGAGCCAAATGGAGTTGTTCTCCCACAAGAACCACTCGGCTGATCCTTCTTCAATATGCCCTTCACCAACATGCAGTGTTTCCTTGATTGAATTAGCTCTCACACCAATATTTGCGTCTAGAGCCTTTGCATTGAGGGCTATCTGAAAACGGCTGTGGCGCTGAAGTTGCCTGTGAATGTGCAGTTGGTGGCATGTGAAACCCGCATGTGGAGCATTCGTTTGTGTGGGATGCTGACCAAGCTTCATTTCAGTCCTAGGCACACAAACGGCACTAAGCATAGAGTGTGAAAACTGAGTTTCCTTGAGAGCTGCTTGGAAGCCTGATGGTGTGTGAAGTTAGTGAGCCAAATGGAGTTGTTCTCCCACAAGAACCACTCTGCTGATCCTTCTTCAATATGCCCTTCACCAACATGCAGTGTTTCCTTGATTGAATTAGCTCTCACACCAATATTTGCGTCTAGATCCTTTGCATTGAGGGCTATCTGAAAACGGCTGTGGCGCTGAAGTTGCCTGTGAATGTGGAGTTGGTGGCATGTGAAACCCGCATGTGGAGCATTCGTTTGTGTGGGATGCTGACCAGGTTCATTCGTAGATAATGCACTCAAAGGGCACTAAGCATAGAGTGTGAAAACTGAGTTTCCTTGAGAGCTGCTTGGAAGCCTGATGGTGTGTGAAGTTAGTGAGCCAAATGGAGTTGTTCTCCCACAAGAACCACTCGGCTGATCCTTCTTCAATATGCCCTTCACCAACATGCTGTGTTTCCTTGATTGAATTAGCTCTCACACCAATATTTGCGTCTGGATCCTTTGCATTGAGGGCTATCTGAAAACGGCTGTGGCGCTGAAGTTGCCTGTGAATGTGGAGTTGGTGGCATGTGAAACCCGCATGTGGAGCATTCGTTTGTGTGGGATGCTCTACCAGGTTCATTCCTAGATAATGCATTCAAAGGGCACTAAGCATAGAGTGTGAAAACTGAGTTTCCTTGAGAGCTGCTTGGAAGCCTGATGGTGTGTGAAGTTAGTGAGCCAAATGGAGTTGTTCTCCCACAAGAACCACTCGGCTGATCCTTCTTCAATATGCCCTTCACCAACATGCTGTGTTTCCTTGATTGAATTAGCTCTCACACCAATATTTGCGTCTAGAGCCTTTGCATTGAGGGCTATCTGAAAACGGCTGTGGCGCTGAAGTTGCCTGTGAATGTGGAGTTGCTGGCATGTGAAACCCGCATGTGGAGCATTCGTTTGTGTGGGATGCTCTACCAGGTTCATTCCTAGATAATGCACTCAAAGGGCAGTAAGCATAGAGTGTGAAAACTGAGTTTCCTTGAGAGCTGCTTGGAAGCCTGATGGTGTGTGAAGTTAGTGAGCCAAATGGAGTTGTTCTCCCACAAGAACCACTCGGCTGATCCTTCTTCAATATGCCCTTCACCAACATGCAGTGTTTCCTTGATTGAATTAGCTCTCACACCAATATTTGCGTCTAGAGCCTTTGCATTGAGGGCTATCTGAAAACGGCTGTGGCGCTGAAGTTGCCTGTGAATGTGGAGTTGGTGGCATGTGAAACCCGCCTGTGGAGCATTCGTTTATGTGGGATGCTCTCCAAGCTTCATTTCAGTCCTAGGCACTCAAAGGGCACTAAGCATAGAGTGTGAAAACTGAGTTTCCTTGAGAGCTGCTTGGAAGCCTGATGGTGTGTGACGTTAGTGAGGCAAATGGAATTGTTGTCCCACAAGATCCACTCGGCTGATCCTTCTTCAATATGCCCTTCACCAACATG
This sequence comes from Ochotona princeps, assembly GCF_030435755.1. NCBI lineage: Eukaryota > Metazoa > Chordata > Mammalia > Lagomorpha > Ochotonidae > Ochotona > Ochotona princeps. Next base: position 6,035 of record NW_026696345.1, on the reverse strand, counting down.
CAGTGTTTCCTTGATTGAATTAGCTCTCACACCAATATTTGCGTCTAGAGCCTTTGCATTGAGGGCTATCTGAAAATGGCTGTGGCGCTGAAGTTGCCTGTGAATGTGGAGTTGGTGGCATGTGAAACCCGCATGTGGAGCATTCGTTTATGTGGGATGCTGACCAAGCTTCATTTCGGTCCTAGGCACACAAAGAGCAGTAAGCATAGAGTGTGAAAACTGAGTTTCCTTGAGAGCTGCTTGGAAGCCTGATGGTGTGTGAAGTTAGTGAGCCAAATGGAGTTGTTCTGCCACAAGAACCACTCGGCTGATCCTTCTTCAATATGCCCTTCACCAACATGCAGTGTTTCCTTGATTGAATTAGCTCTCACACCAATATTTGCGTCTAGAGCCTTTGCATTGAGGGCTATCTGAAAACGGCTGTGGCGCTGAAGTTGCCTGTGAATGTGGAGTTGGTGGCATGTGAAACCCGCATGTGGAGCATTCGTTTGTGTGGGATGCTGTACCAGGTTCATTCCTAGATAATGCACTCAAGGGCACTAAGCATAGAGTGTGAAAACTGAGTTTCCTTGAGAGCTGCTTGGAAGCCTGATGGTGTGTGAAGTTAGTGAGCCAAATGGAGTTGTTCTCCCACAAGAACCACTCGGCTGATCCTTCTTCAATATGCCCTTCACCAACATGCAGTGTTTCCTTGATTGAATTAGCTCTCACACCAATATTTGCGTCTAGAGCCTTTGCATTGAGGGCTATCTGAAAACGGCTGTGGCGCTGAAGTTGCCTGTGAATGTGGAGTTGGTGGCATGTGAAACCCGCATGTGGAGCATTCGTTTGTGTGGGATGCTCTACCAGGTTCATTTCAGTCCTAGCCATACAAAGGGCACTAAGCATAGAGTGCGAAAACTGAGTTTCCTTGAGAGCTGCTTGGAAGCCTGATGGTGTGTGAAGTTAGTGAGCCAAATGGAGTTGTTCTCCCACAAGAACCACTCGGCTGATCCTTCTTCAATATGCCCTTCACCAACATGCAGTGTTTCCTTGATTGAATTAGCTCTCACACCAATATTTGCGTCTAGAGCCTTTGCATTGAGGGCTATCTGAAAACGGCTGTGGCGCTGAAGTTGCCTGTGAATGTGGAGTTGGTGGCATGTGAAACCCGCATGTGGAGCATTCGTTTGTGTGGGATGCTCTACCAGGTTCATTCCTTGATAATGCATTCAAAGGGCACTAAGCATAGAGTGTGAAAACTGAGTTTCCTTGAGAGCTGCTTGGAAGCCTGATGGTGTGTGAAGTTAGTGAGCCAAATGGAGTTGTTCTCCCACAAGAACCACTCGGCTGATCCTTCTTCAATATGCCCTTCACCAACATGCAGTGTTTCCTTGATTGAATTAGCTCTCACACCAATATTTGCGTCTAGAGCCTTTGCATTGAGGGCTATCTGAAAACGGCTGTGGCGCTGAAGTTGCCTGTGAATGTGGAGTTGCTGGCATGTGAAACCCGCATGTGGAGCATTCGTTTGTGTGGGATGCTGACCAAGCTTCATTTCAGTCCTAGGCACACAAAGGGCACTAAGCAAAGAGTGTGAAAACTGAGTTTCCTTGAGAGCTGCTTGGAAGCCTGATGGTGTGTGAAGTTAGTGAGCCAAATGGAGTTGTTCTCCCACAAGAACCACTCGGCTGATCCTTCTTCAATATGCCCTTCACCAACATGCAGTGTTTCCTTGATTGAATTAGCTCTCACACCAATATTTGCGTCTAGAGCCTTTGCATTGAGGGCTATCTGAAAACGGCTGTGGCGCTGAAGTTGCCTGTGAATGTGGAGTTGGTGGCATGTGAAACCCGCATGTGGAGCATTCGTTTGTGTGGGATGCTCTACCAGGTTCATTCCTAGATAATGCACTCAAAGGGCACTAAGCATAGAGTGTGAAAACTGAGTTTCCTTGAGAGCTGCTTGGAAGCCTGATGGTGTGTGAAGTTAGTGAGCCAAATGGAGTTGTTCTCCCCACAAGAACCACTCGGCTGATCCTTCTTCAATATGCCCTTCACCAACATGCAGTGTTTCCTTGATTGAATTAGCTCTCACCCCAATATTTGCGTCTAGAGCCTTTGCATTGAGGGCTATCTGAAAACGGCTGTGGCGCTGAAGTTGCCTGTGAATGTGGAGTTGGTGGCATGTGAAACCCGCATGTGGAGCATTCGTTTGTGTGGGATGCTCTACCAGGTTCCTTCCTAGATAATGCATTCAAAGGGCACTAAACATAGAGTGTGAAAACTGAGTTTCCTTGAGAGCTGCTTGGAAGCCTGATGGTGTGTGAAGTTAGTGAGCCAAATGGAGTTGTTCTCCCACAAGAACCACTCGGCTGATCCTTCTTCAATATGCCCTTCACCAACATGCAGTGTTTCCTTGATTGAATTAGCTCTCACACCAATATTTGCGTCTAGAGCCTTTGCATTGAGGGCTATCTGAAAACGGCTGTGGCGCTGAAGTTGCCTGTGAATGTGGAGTTGGTGGCATGTGAAACCCGCATGTGGAGCATTCGTTTGTGTGGGATGCTGACCAAGCTTCATTTCGGTCCTCGGCACACAAAGAGCAGTAAGCATAGAGTGTGAAAACTGAGTTTCCTTGAGAGCTGCTTGGAAGCCTGATGGTGTGTGAAGTTAGTGAGCCAAATGGAGTTGTTCTCCCACAAGAACCACTCGGCTGATCCTTCTTCAATATGCCCTTCACCAACATGCAGTGTTTCCTTGATTGAATTAGCTCTCACACCAATATTTGCGTCTAGAGCCTTTGCATTGAGGGCTATCTGAAAACGGCTGTGGCGCTGAAGTTGCCTGTGAATGTGCAGTTGGTGGCATGTGAAACCCGCATGTGGAGCATTCGTTTGTGTGGGATGCTCTACCAGGTTCATTCCTAGATAATGCACTCAAAGGGCACTAAGCATAGAGTGTGAAAACTGAGTTTCCTTGAGAGCTGCTTGGAAGCCTGATGGTGTGTGAAGTTAGTGAGCCAAATGGAGTTGTTCTCCCACAAGAACCACTCGGCTGATCCTTCTTCAATATGCCCTTCACCAACATGCAGTGTTTCCTTGACTGAATTAGCTCTCACACCAATATTTGCGTCTAGAGCCTTTGCATTGAGGGCTATCTGAAAACGGCTGTGGCGCTGAAGTTGCCTGTGAATGTGGAGTTGCTGGCATGTGAAACCCGCATGTGGAGCATTCGTTTGTTTGGGATGCTCTACCAGGTTCCTTCCTAGATAATGCATTCAAAGGGCACTAAACATAGAGTGTGAAAACTGAGTTTCCTTGAGAGCTGCTTGGAAGACTGATGGTGTGTGAAGTTAGTGAGCCAAATGGAGTTGTTCTCCCACAAGAACCACTCGGCTGATCCTTCTTCAATATGCCCTTCACCAACATGCAGTGTTTCCTTGATTGAATTAGCTCTCACACCAATATTTGCGTCTAGAGCCTTTGCATTGAGGGCTATCTGAAAACGGCTGTGGCGCTGAAGTTGCCTGTGAATGTGCAGTTGGTGGCATGTGAAACCCGCATGTGGAGCATTCGTTTGTGTGGGATGCTCTACCAGGTTCATTTCAGTCGTAGCCATACAAAGGGCACTAAGCATAGAGTGTGAAAACTGAGTTTCCTTGAGAGCTGCTTGGAAGCCTGATGGTGTGTGAAGTTAGTGAGCCAAATGGAGTTGTTCTCCCACAAGAACCACTCGGCTGATCCTTCTTCAATATGCCCTTCACCAACATGCAGTGTTTCCTTGATTGAATTAGCTCTCACACCAATATTTGCGTCTAGAGCCTTTGCATTGAGGGCTATCTGAAAACGGCTGTGGCGCTGAAGTTGCCTGTGAATGTGGAGTTGGTGGCATGTGAAACCCGCATGTGGAGCATTCGTTTGTGTGGGATGCTGACCAAGCTTCATTTCGGTCCTAGGCACACAAAGAGCACTAAGCATAGAGTGTGAAAACTCAGTTTCTTTGAGAGCTGCTTGGAAGCCTGATGGTGTGTGAAGTTAGTGAGCCAAATGGAGTTGTTCTCCCACAAGAACCACTCGGCTGATCCTTCTTCAATATGCCCTTCACCAACATGCAGTGTTTCCTTGATTGAATTAGCTCTCACACCAATATTTGCGTCTAGAGCCTTTGCATTGAGGGCTATCTGAAAACGGCTGTGGCGCTGAAGTTGCCTGTGAATGTGGAGTTGGTGGCATGTGAAACCCGCATGTGGAGCATTCGTTTGTGTGGGATGCTCTACCAGGTTCATTTCAGTCCTAGCCATACAAAGGGCACTAAGCATAGAGTGTGAAAACTGAGTTTCCTTGAGAGCTGCTTGGAAGCCTGATGGTGTGTGAAGTTAGTGAGCCAAATGGAGTTGTTCTCCCACAAGAACTACTCGTCTGGTCCTTCTTCAATATGCCCTTCACCAACATGCAGTGTTTCCTTGATTGAATTAGCTCTCACACCAATATTTGCGTCTAGAGCCTTTGCATTGAGGGCTATCTGAAAACGGCTGTGGCGCTGAAGTTGCCTGTGAATGTGGAGTTGGTGGCATGTGAAACCCGCATGTGGAGCATTCGTTTGTGTGGGATGCTCTACCAGGTTCATTTCAGTCCTAGCCATACAAAGGGCACTAAGCATAGAGTGTGAAAACTGAGTTTCCTTGAGAGCTGCTTGGAAGCCTGATGGTGTGTGAAGTTAGTGAGCCAAATGGAGTTGTTCTGCCACAAGAACCACTCGGCTGATCCTTCTTCAATATGCCCTTCACCAACATGCAGTGTTTCCTTGATTGAATTAGCTCTCACACCAATATTTGCGTCTAGAGCCTTTGCATTGAGGGCTATCTGAAAACGGCTGTGGCGCTGAAGTTGCCTGTGAATGTGGAGTTGGTGGCATGTGAAACCCGCATGTGGAGCATTCGTTTGTGTGGGATGCTCTACCAGGTTCATTTCAGTCCTAGCCATACAAAGGGCACTAAGCATAGAGTGTGAAAACTGAGTTTCCTTGAGAGCTGCTTGGAAGCCTGATGGTGTGTGAAGTTAGTGAGCCAAATGGAGTTGTTCTCCCACAAGAACCACTCGGCTGATCCTTCTTCAATATGCCCTTCACCAACATGCAGTGTTTCCTTGATTGAATTAGCTCTCACACCAATATTTGCGTCTAGAGCCTTTGCATTGAGGGCTATCTGAAAATGGCTGTGGCGCTGAAGTTGCCTGTGAATGTGGAGTTGGTGGCATGTGAAACCCGCATGTGGAGCATTCGTTTGTGTGGGATGCTGACCAAGCTTCACTTCAGTCCTAGGCACACAAAGAGCACTAACCATACAGTGTGAAAACTGAGTTTCCTTGAGAGCTGCTTGGAAGCCTGATGGTGTGTGAAGTTAGTGAGCCAAATGGAGTTGTTCTCCCACAAGAACCACTCGGCTGATCCTTCTTCAATATGCCCTTCACCAACATGCGGTGTTTCCTTGATTGAATTAGCTCTCACACCAATATTTGCGTCTAGAGCCTTTGCATTGAGGGCTATCTGAAAACGGCTGTGGCGCTGAAGTTGCCTGTGAATGTGGAGTTGGTGGCATGTGAAACCCGCATGTGGAGCATTCGTTTGTGTGGGATGCTGACCAAGCTTCATTTCGGTCCTAGGCACACAAACAGCAGTAAGCATAGAGTGTGAAAACTGAGTTTCCTTGAGAGCTGCTTGGAAGCCTGATGGTGTGTGAAGTTAGTGAGCCAAATGGAGTTGTTCTGCCACAAGAACCACTCGGCTGATCCTTCTTCAATATGCCCTTCACCAACATGCAGTGTTTCCTTGATTGAATTAGCTCTCACACCAATATTTGCGTCTAGAGCCTTTGCATTGAGGGCTATCTGAAAACGGCTGTGGCGCTGAAGTTGCCTGTGAATGTGGAGTTGCTGGCATGTGAAACCCGCATGTGGAGCATTCGTTTGTGTGGGATGCTCTACCAGGTTCATTTCAGTCCTAGCCATACAAAGGGCACTAAGCATAGAGTGTGAAAACTGAGTTTCCTTGAGAGCT